>NC_031684.1:2108468-2262009 GCF_000149555.1 Fusarium verticillioides 7600
TATTGCAGTCCCCTGTCAACTTTGCGAACGTCGACTCATACCAGCAATATAGTATATCCTTTACCCCTGCTAGCACTAGTATCTCTCTGAGCTTAAGGCTCCGATGTACTAATGGTCGGAGGGTTACACTTGCTCTTGGTATTGATGATGTTTCTATTTCTACTACCTAATTGGTTCCAGGATATCAATAAGCTAGCGGCCAGTCCCCGGCTCTTGCACCTTCTGCAATCTGCTCTATTGCAAGCTGTATTTAATTCTTTCTGTGCTTGATATCCCATTCATAGATATTATAGCCTCTTGTCTAGAATGTCCACTATTGCCTGATGCCCATATCTCGTAGCAATTGCTAAAGCTGATTTTCCTTTCCAGTCTCCTGCAGGAATAATGTATCCAGCATTCGCCCCCTTTTCTATTAGCAAACGCACAGCAGGTCCGTTCCCCCATAGTGCAGCTTGGCAAAGCGGTGTAAGGCCCCAGCCATCAACTGAGTCCGGCCCAGCCTTGCCCGTTTCCAGCAGCTCACGGATCACACCAACATGACCCTTCTTGGCAGCATCTGAAAGAGGGGTGTTCCCATCTTTATCCATATGAACGGGGTCAGCCTTGTACTTTTCCAGCAAAAGTCTGACAACATATGTCATATTAGTTTCTGCAGCATAAGAGAGAGGTGTTCTGCCTTTGGAATCAGGGGAGTCCGGGTCAGCTTGACCAATTTCCAACAAGGTTTGAATGACAAGTCCGTGCCCGTTCCTCGCTGCATATGAAATTGGTGTCAATCTGGTACTCTCGACTTGGCCAGTAGATGTTAGACCAACAGTTGCCCCCTTTGTAATGAGAAGCTCAACGATTGCCAAATGCCCCTTTTCTGCTGCAAAAGAAAGCGGTGTTCTTCCATTGTAGAACTGTGCTCCAATGAATGTAGCCTTTGCCTCAGTGTTAGGATTGGCCCCCATATCAAGCAGCGTCCTCACTGTAGTTGTATATCCATGTTGTGCCATATGGGACAGGGCCGTTCGTCCGAATTTGTCTGGTCGGTCGATTTCAACCCTTCCAGTCTCAAGAAGTAGTCTCGCAATAGCATCGTATCCGCTCACCGCAGCAGATAACAGTGGTGTAGACATTCCATGGAGAGGATCTGGGTTCGCCCCATACTCCAGTAGCAGCTGGACGATATCCATGCTATTAGCCCATGCTGCACGAAACAGTGCTGTCAAACCTGAGGTTGATAAATAGTCAACCTCGGCGCCATTCTCAAGCAACAATCGGACAATGCTTTTATGTCCATTGCCAACCGCACGACCTAATTCAACGTTGATGTCGACGGTCTCCGTGTTGAGAAACAACCGAATCAAACCCTCTCGTCTGTTCTGTACCGCGTAGGAAAGCGGTGTGAATCCGGATTTGGACTTTAATGAAGGAGAAGCCCCGCTCTTAATCAAAATATGAACTGCAGCTTCGTGCCCTTCCTCTGTCGCAAATGACAAAGGAGTACGTCCTGCGTTCTCATTCCGATAGTGCCACTTGCGAACAACTTCTCCATCTTGAGAATCAACTTCTGCCCCCCTTTCAAGTAACATGATCATAATGGCTTCATGGCCCTGCTCAGCCGCATATGATAGAGGAGTTCTCCCAGTCCGGTCCACTATGTCTACCGCTGCGCCCCTGTCAAGGAGATTCTCAACTAGCGCGGCCAGGCCGAAATATGCCGCTATATGAAGGTGCCTCATGAAGAAGTAACCAACTGTGAATCTCTGCAGGGCGTTTCTCATGGCAAGACTGACCGTCGCTTCATCGTTCATGAATTCAATGAGCTCATTGTTCGAAATGGAGGATTTGTGCCCGTGATGTCCCCAATTGAGAGCGCTGTACCACCACAATGGATAAGAGGATCTGGTAGCGAGGTCAAAGTCGAGAAACCGGTACCGTTCGTTCTCGCTAACCCATAGATGTGCCATGCATGTCCTTGCAATGTCTTGTTCCGTCAATGGGAATAGCTCATCGGGGTTCTGGATAAGATATTCTTGCGTGGTAAAATGAACAAGGCGAACTATCCTGCTCGACTCGTCCAAGGCTACAAGTCCGGCACAGACAGAGATCATAGTCGACGCGAAGGGCAAGTCTTGTGTGCACACCATGCGGTATTTGGATCTTGTCGCAAGGGCGTATCGCAGATCCTCAACAGTCAACTCACTTCTCGCGTATGTAAGCCAAAGGAGAACTCCTTTAGCTAGCATCGCGTGATCTGACTCCTGAGATTTGATCCTGGTCATGGTTTGCTCGTAGGCATCGGACAAGGCTTTAGCGTTACCCTTCCTACTGCCTCGCTTGAACATGGCTAACTGGTTTCGTATCTCTGTTTCAGAGACTTTGAAGCTGAGCAAGTTCAGATATATCCGTGCCAAAAGAAACCTGCAAACCGTTAGCAATAGGCCTTTTACCTGTTGTATGATAACATACATTCCGTCCACAGATACCTGAAGTGACTCTACAATATCCTGACGAAGGTCCTTATTTTGCCGGATATCAGGAGGCAATATGTTGAAGTTTCCTTCGATATATGTACCAATATCATCTCTCATTGCGTTAATCTCTAGATTCATGCTGTCGAGGAAACTGGATTTGATCTCCGAAGAGATTGCGGTGTCATATCGTGAAGTGGCAAATATATTGACTTCAAATTCTTGCTGCAGTCGAGCAAGCTGCACTAGGAAGGATTCTCTTACGCCAGGAGCACTCCCGTACTCGTCAAGTGCGTCGACTATGATAAATACTCTCGAATGCTCAGAGATCACAGTCCCAAGAGTGGAAATGATCTCTCTGGAAGACGGTCGTGTCCGTTGGATAGCATGACTTGTGTAGAGTGATCGTAAGGACTCCGGCAGCGACGGCAAGCCTGCGGAGAACTGTTTTAGGATACAAGAAAGGAGACCATCGCTGGTTTGCTGATCCTGTCTCTGGAAGTTGCAGAAGATGTACGATATACCGCTTGTAGAGTCCCCAGCAAGTTTGGAGCTTAGGTGATCTATTAGACCTGACGTCAAGATAGTCTTCCCAACGCCTGGGATTCCTTGACAAAAGAGAGTTTGCCCAGGTGTCTGCAACCAAGTTCGGTACTCTGACGTATCGAGAAGCCACCTACCAGTTCCTGGCTGTTGAACCTTTTGAAACTCGCTCTGTTGTAAGCCATAGTCGATTGTTGTGAGCCAGTCCAGAATCTTGATATCGTCCTTTCTACTCTGACTGGTTCTAATTTCGGCGACATCCTTGCGTGTTTCGGAGACGAGAGAGTGGACTAATCAGAGTCAGCTGGTAGTTTAAGTTGGGGAAGACAAGGAACTAACCATCGTCCAGCAAGTCCTTTAGTGGAAGCTCGCCCTCCACATCAGTTGGTTGCAAATACTGTAAAAGCTCCTTCGCAAAAGCCGCGGCTACAATAGCTGCGTGCTCCTGCCAGTCCTTATTCTTGTGTGAGTCGGCATAGTCACATATACCACGGACGACAAGACAAGGAAAGTGATTCACTAAACCCGCAGCCTCCATCTCGATACAGAGGACCTGTCCCCCGAGGTCTTTGTTGAGTTTGTTCCGCGATGCAGCGTCTTTGATCAACTTGTCGCCTGATGCGATTAGACCGTAGTGTATGCGCATCTCTCTGTCTTTTCTTTTCACAACCATCGATCTATCACAGAATCGACAAGGGTCATGCTCTTCATCCTCGCTTTCACCTACATCCTCATCATCCCTATTGCAAATCGTGCCTGAAATATGATCGTAAGACCACTTAAACAACACGTCTTTGAAAGACTCGTTCTGTAGAGATACAGCTGCAAGCTTTGGCCATCTCTGTTTCAGTTCTTCGAGATACTCGGGTATCTTCGTACCGACCAAGTTGTGTTGCGTCTCCAGCTGTGTAAGAGCAGTCAACAGTGACTGAGGTGGATTGTTGAGTGATCCAGTTCGTTCAAACTTTCCTTGGCCATGTATCTTGCCAGCATCCCACTTTACTACTCCTGGATAGTCACCAGAGGATGTACCGATAACAACATCTCCCAGCCGGACCTTATTGGATGGCACACCACCGCCAATACCTACCATGAGACCGACTCTAATAGAGGGAAAGGTAGTGACTAGATGACTAGCAACTGTTGCTGCTGGGACATTCCCGATCATACCCTTTGGTAAGCAAGTAATGGCAACGTTGTGAGGCCCGATGGAACCAAGAGTATACGAGTTGATATCGTTTCGGGGCTTCGATAGTGCTGGGTGATGATGATCCAGCATGGCTGTAGCGGCCGTTAGCTCCTTAGACAAGGCACAGACCCATCCGACGGTATAGTCATTATGCGTGAAGACATCCTTGTTCTTCCTATATTGATTCATCAGAGGTTCTTGCTTCGACGGTACGGGTATGCTGGATAAGCCAGTCCAGAGAGACATATAGAGAAACGAAAAAGAGGGCCAGCACAGAGCTTACGGAATAAGGCCCCCGCCATCAGCAGATCCGATTCAAGACCAATCGTAGGCCCGGGCCGTCTGAACTGGCCTGCAGCTTGCACATGAACCCTTGTATTCTTATAGGGGGGTTTTGCCACCTTGTTCTCGAATTTGGTGAGACAGCAAAATAAGACCATGATAAAAGATCTAGATGAGATAGCCGAAGTTTAGAGAAATCTCTACAGCTTCTTTTGATACCCTCTTCTTATATAGTGGTGCCTATTGTCACACTTAACTATGCAAGACTGAGTCCGATATGATAGAAGCTTTTCTAAGTCATTATCACTGCCAAGTTATGAAAGCGTGAGACTGAGAGTTGTTGATAAGTATTTACTATTCTCTCGATATGTACCTGACAACTATATACGATGAAGCTCAAAGATGGCGATTATTTGTTATCAAATCGCGAAACAAGCACGGATCCACCAAGAGCCTTGGTAGCATAGTTAAGAATACCATAACGATGCCCGGGGAAGAACTGCCAATCATTACCAAGCGATACAGTGCTACCAAAGTTGGTAAAGCTGTTGCCATCGGTGCTATAACTGAACACAGCAGATCCAGCAGCACCAGGGCTGATATTAGCAGTGACACGGAGATACACCTTGCGGAAAGAAACGTTGTTTTGTCGGGCTGAGACACTTCCAGTCGACTTGGTAGTCCAGTCAGTGTTCATACTGAGACCTGTGTTGAAGACGAGGTTGAAGTTGCTTCCTTCACGTTCGATGCCGATCCAGGCTGATGAGTCGCGGAGAACAGCGAGACCAGTGCGATCACCATCGGCCATCTTGGAGAAGTCGATGAGGACTGTGCCAGTTCCCTGAGGGCCGCGGATTCGGTGAGTGAGGGTATTGCGAGCTTGATACAGGTCCTTGGTGACAGTAGCGGTCTTCAAGGTCAAGCCGTTGTTGACACTGAAGCTCTTGGTATCGGGGTTATGGTTCCACTCCCAATCAGCTCGGAGGTTGGGACCAGTGAAAGTATCAGTACCAATAGGGCTCGGAACAGTGCGCTTGGGAAGCGGGTAGTCATAGTTCCCCCATTGGCCATTGACGAGGGTGATACTGGGGTAGCCATCGCTGCCCCAAGTAATAGGTGCCAAAGCCGGTGCTCTTCCGCCAGGGTACATGTCCACAAAAGACATGTAGTACCACTTGCCGTTGGGTGTATCGATAAGACCGCCTTGATGAGGTGCTCCAGCACGAGGGGCAGTGGCAAGCTTGAGGTTATCAGCGATGATCTTGAGATTGTAAGTTCCGAATGGTCCGTTGGTTGACTTGGCGATGTATTGTCCGGTGGCGGGACGTGTCAAGAAGATGTACCAGTTGTTGTCCTTCTTGTACAGGCGAGACCCCTCGAGAGTAAGTGTAGATGGCGGTGTGAGGACAATTTGTTCCTTGACTTCGGTCTTCATGTCCTTGGACAGCTGGGCAATATGAAGATCACCGCGTCCATATGCAACATAAGGAGTGCTATCAGTGTCGAAAGTCAGACCAGCATCGTAATAGCACTTGTTGATGGTTGAGATCTGAGACCAAGGGCCAGTTGGGCTCGAAGCGCTGTATATATAGGTCTTGCCGAACTCAATACAGGCAACGAAGTAGAACTTTCCGTCGCTCTCGCGGTATCGCAGAGAAGAAGCCCAGATGCCCTTGACGTAAGCTCGCTGTCCGTTCTCAAGGCTGTACTTGGAGGACCAGTCGAGAACAGGGACGGAATGGCCTATGTGCTCCCAATTGACGAGATCATATGATCGAAGAACTGGAGCACCGGGTGAGTAGTGGAATGTCGAAGCGGTCATGAAGTAGGCATCTCCAGCGCGGGTGACTTCCACATCGGAGAGATCTTCCCAGATAACAGGGTTGGTAAATGTTTCTGCCAAAGCGGCAGCGGCCGAGAAGAGGAGGCCAAGAATAGCACGCATTTTGAAGTCGTGAAGAACAAGTGAGCGATGTTGAATAGAACACTTTCACAGGATTTCTCACCTTAAGTTATAAGAAAAGGGCCGACACTCCAATTGAGAGTTTTGACATGAAACGATTGGTGCGCTTTAGCTGAACAGGGATCAGCGTCCAGACTTCTTAGAGTTCTCACGGAAATACATGCCCCCTCTAGAGCCACGAGTAGCAGCGCGCCAATGTTTATTACAGGGTTGAACCCCGCCTTATGCACGATGCGCCCAACTTCAGGCTGAAACAAACGTGGTCAGAGTATGGGGATGAAATCAGCAGGCGCTTCATCTATTCGTCACTACACCAATAATTAAGGGGAGCTGAACGACGTCAAACGCAGTATTAGCCTAATTTGGGCGTGTTTTATATGGATCGCTTAACGGAAGATCGGCACTTGCAGCAGTCGGCATTTGGTAGATGTCATCACGTCCCCATTCTGAAGAACGGAAGAGGCATTCCGTTCGGCGTTACCCCAGATGAAGCAAGGATACATACATCAGATGATTTGTGTTGATCTCGCCCTTGACTGGAACATGACTCAAGGTGTCTTCTCGTATCCGTTCCAATCAGTTGAGTCTCCGCCGATATGTTGGCTGTTTCTAGTAAATGATTCACCTTGATCCGAGTATCCGGGTTCTTCTTCCATGAAGAGCTGCAGTCTGACGATGCGCGCAAATAGTAACCTCAAGCTCGGTGTTAAATATGCCCTCATGTCCGCATACCAGCTAGGCGCGCAAATTGTCTGTGATTATCTTACGAAGACATCATAGCCTATTTGTGTAAATACGTTATTCGCTCGTTTTACTTCGTTCAACACTACGTTAACGGCGTCCTTAAACAAACTGGAGTTATTACCTTGCTTATACGCAAAATAACCAAGATCTACATATCAGCATAGGGTCGAATATTTAAAGGCCACATCGAACTGCGCATACCAACCTCATTATAGAAACATACTTCTTCAACATCCTTGGTTGGCAAGACACCGATACACGTCAACAGTTGTTCTGAGACTGTACTCAAGATGTGGCTGACCTCCCCATTGCTGTTCGCCAGCACCCTCCTGGGCCTCACTGGCGTTGCTCTAGCAGACAACCCCATCGTCCAAGACATCTACACCGCAGACCCAGCACCAATGGTCTACAATGGCCGCGTCTACCTCTTCACAGGCCATGACAACGACGGCTCTACCGACTTCAACATGACAGACTGGCGTCTCTTCTCGTCAGCAGACATGGTCAACTGGCAGCACCATGGTGTCCCCATGAGCTTAAAGACCTTCAGCTGGGCCAACAGCAGAGCCTGGGCTGGTCAAGTCGTTGCCCGAAACGGAAAGTTTTACTTCTATGTTCCTGTCCGTAATGCCAAGACGGGTGGAATGGCTATTGGTGTCGGTGTTAGTACCAACATCCTTGGGCCCTACACTGATGCCCTTGGAAAGCCATTGGTCGAGAACAATGAGATCGACCCAACTGTCTACATCGACACTGATGGCCAGGCCTATCTCTACTGGGGCAACCCTGGATTGTACTACGTCAAGCTCAACCAAGACATGCTCTCCTACAGTGGTAGCATCAACAAAGTATCGCTCACAACAGCTGGATTCGGCAGCCGCCCGAACAACGCGCAGCGTCCTACTACTTTCGAGGAAGGACCGTGGCTGTACAAGCGTGGAAATCTCTACTACATGATCTACGCAGCCAACTGCTGTTCCGAGGACATTCGCTACTCAACTGGACCCAGCGCCACTGGACCTTGGACTTACCGCGGTGTCGTGATGAACAAGGCGGGTCGAAGCTTCACCAACCATCCTGGCATCATCGACTTTGAGAACAACTCGTACTTCTTTTACCACAATGGCGCTCTTGATGGAGGTAGCGGTTATACTCGGTCTGTGGCTGTCGAGAGCTTCAAGTATGGTTCGGACGGTCTGATCCCCGAGATCAAGATGACTACGCAAGGCCCAGCGCAGCTCAAGTCTCTGAACCCATATGTCAAGCAGGAGGCCGAGACTATCGCCTGGTCTGAGGGTATCGAGACTGAGGTCTGCAGCGAAGGTGGTCTCAACGTTGCTTTCATCGACAATGGTGACTACATCAAGGTCAAGGGAGTCGACTTTGGCAGCACCGGTGCAAAGACGTTCAGCGCCCGTGTTGCTTCCAACAGCAGCGGAGGCAAGATTGAGCTTCGACTTGGTAGCAAGACCGGTAAGTTGGTTGGTACCTGCACGGTAACGACTACGGGAAACTGGCAGACTTATAAGACTGTGGATTGCCCCGTCAGTGGTGCTACTGGTACGAGCGATCTATTCTTTGTCTTCACGGGCTCTGGGTCTGGCTCTCTGTTCAACTTCAACTGGTGGCAGTTTAGCTAAAGTATTTATGATGTGGATGGTATGAGAGTTTGCACTTCTTGTAAATAATGACCCTTGGAGGCTATAGTACATAACTCAAATTGATTGCATCGAGTAGCCATTTGCCTGGAACTCCAGAACCAAAGTATTTCCCATTCCATATTGTTCATGCCATCCAGTAAAAGAATTTCCATCATCTAACAGCAACTCAAGTTATACCACTTTGCAGCAACCCAATGCGATATGAAGGCTGTGCAGGATACAATTGCTGGATGCTTAGGTGACATAAGGCTGATAAACAGTACCGTTTTGCTGCGCCTCTCGTAGGAGTCGCTTGTTGGAACGGCTGAGCCAGATCTTCATGACGATAGCGCATGCGCTGGAGGTCAAGCCGAAGGCCATCATACCGATGAAGGCACTGATGTAGCGAGGCTCCTCCTTGGTCACGAACATGAAAGGAGCAGTGAAGTTTCCTAGCAGATTTTGTCAGTTGGTACTTAAGGATCTTGGTGCAAGTTAACCTACCGATTTGAGACAGAAGGTTACATAGTGCAACGGAGGCAGCTCGCTTTTCAGGAGTCTTTGCAAGAGCACCTGGTGAATAGTTAGTATCGCATGGAGTAGCGCAATAGCATGAATGACGTACCGCTGACATAGCCCATGATGAGAGGGTTAGCGATGTACATGCCGCCGACGTAGATGAAGGAAGCTCCATAACGGGCCTGGGGGTTGGTGGTAGCCAAGCAGACGATGAAACCAATACAAGCGACCGCAACGGGAATTGCATAGTGAAGGCCACGTTCCTTGACCCTGTAGTGATGCGGTTAGTACTTATATGAAACAAGCGATCCGTTGGGACTTACTTGTCAGAGTGCCAAGCGTTGACATAAGAGCCAATAGCAGCAAAGATGTAAGGAGGCGCAGTGAGGACAAGAGCGATGACAGAACTGTATCCCCAATCGGCAGCCAAACCACGAACGATGGAGGGGTAGAAGTTGGAGAAGCCGTAGGCAGCAGAGATGGTGATGTTCATAAGAGTAAGGATGTAGAGCTTAGGGTCGCGAACACTAAGCTTCAATCCCTCCCAAGCACCAGTCTTGGCCTCGGTGGTTGAAGGACGATCAGCAAGGACACGTGCGGCAGCAACCTTTCGCATGTCCTCGGTCATGGTCCACATGGCGCTGCCGGTTGTCGAGTCGGGATAATCGGGGATGAACCAGATACAGATCATGGCAGAGCCAGCGCCAGCAGTAGCGAGGATGATGAATAGCCACTGCCAGCCAGCAAGGCCGTGGGCTTTCTCGAGAGTGGCGTAGGTGGCCGCGGCAATGAGACCGGCTGAGCAGAAGGCGATGGTCTGAGCTGAGTAGAGAATAGCCATGCGGAAAGCGACTTCCTTTCGTGTGTACCTAATAACATGTCAGCATGAGAAGATATCGGTATATGGAGACCAAGATACTTACCAACAGCCAAGAAGGTAGATAGCGCCAGGGAGGAGGGGCGCCTCAACAAGACCAAGAGCGAAACGAACGCCCATGAGTCCAGAGTAAGACTTGACACCGACAGTAGCGACACTGACACCAGACCAGACAATGGCCATGAGACAGAGATAAAGACTGGGTCGGATCTTGGTGATCAACATATTGCTGGGAAGTTGGCCGAGGACTGCAAAGGTCAGTATTATCTCAAGAGAGAAGCCATTCGTGGAACCCACCATAACCGAGAGAGAGAATAGAGACAGCAGAAGAGAAGTTGGAGCCAGTAAGATTCAGGTCCTTGTCAAACGTGCTTAGCCTAGCGTGGCCAATTGATGCTCTGTCAAGGTAATTGAAGAAGTAAAGACACCAAACACAAGGCATGAGAGTCATATCAAGACGACGAACAATCTTCTTCTCCAGCTCGCGCCAGTTCGGAATACCAAGCGCGTCAATCTGCTCCTCGGGGCTAGGAAGACGACCTTCATTCTTGAGATAGCCCTCCTCTACCATACCGAGCTCCTTCTCAATGGCAGAAGCAGTATCGGCCTTTTCGTCGATGGGAGCCTTGACATCAGAACCTGGGACCTGAATGTCTTGCGGAGGGACATCACCGCCCGCTTTCTCATTCGGGGTCGTCATATCTTGACAAATAAAACGTAACGAATAAAGAGATAACGACTATTGATGGCTGAGAAAGGGAGGGCTTGTGAAGTCAACCAAGGCAAAAGGCTGAGTACACGAGAAAAAGGCGAGGACAAAACGACGGTGGATGGCATTTTTTATAGATGAGCGAGACACAAGAGAAGAAAAACATTGGCGATGGGAAAAACGGAAAACCCCGCATCTCTCCAATATTGGCATGGCTGGGCAAGCTGGGGAAAAAAGGTCGTGTCCCCCAGATGGGTTGCATGTGTGAGCCAAGAGTCCGGGGCAAAGAAGAATTTGATCTGTTGGGTTTTAAAAACTGGAGAAGAAAAAGGGTTCTGGGGCAAAAAAAAACGGTCTCGCGTGCGCAAAAACACACAGACTGGATCGGACCCCAGATGAATTGCCAGAAGATCGGCGGTGTCAAATGGTGATCAGGTTACTTGCAATTCATGTCTCTTTAGAGTTGTTGTTTTAGAGTTAATTTTTACGCAGAGATCTATGATGCAATGGCGGTTGTTGAAGAGGCTGAAAATGAGGCTCTTTTCTCAGCGCCGTATTGCCGGCCCTTAGGTCAATAGACCAGCCTCGATCACTTTAGTCTTTCTAAAATGCCCATAACAAATCTCGCGTGTTATTTTTATTCTACGCTTTCATCAACTCGTCTAAGTAAAACGGAGTCACAATTCTCTCGTATGTTCTTTTCGCTCTAGCCATACACACGCCAAGCTGACTGGATCGCAATACACTCATCATATTCCCCAATTACGCAGCAACTCTCATCTCAAGGAGGGGGGAAAGCTCCCGTCTCTCCCGTCCAGCCTGGGCATGTTACTCCAAGAACGCAGTAAACGCCCGAGTCTTCCCGTGCCAAGGGCGGAGAGTCCATTGCTGCGACCTGTACAGTGATGCTCCGGGCATGACTACCCACTATAGTGGATTATTCCCGCCTGGGCAATACTCCACCATCATGTCAGGGCCAAGCCAAGGTGTTGATTTGAGGTGGGAAAAGGTTATACTTAAGCTTGTTCAAGACCTTGGCGTATGGGGCTCTCTTGTACCCGCGGGATCAGGCCTTACCCGATCTTACTCCGGATCCGACTGTTTGCCGTGCCCAGCCAATCCCGCGGGAGATTTACATCAATTACATTGTATACCAAGAAATTTGGCATATTTCGGAGGTAATTCTGAGATCCTGTTATATGTACCGACTTGAATATCTCCGAAAGAAAAGACTTCTTTTTTCTTGATATCGATTAGACGTTTCTTATAGTCTGATCAATCTTGACAGAACTCTGATTGCGTAGCTCGCGTAGTCACTAGCTCTCACAGCGCATGCCCGCCACAATTATAGGGCACTTGCAGTGGTTAAAAACGACATTTTTCGCATTGGCATCAGCTGAATTACAAACATCCGGCACTTGTTTTCTTGGCTTCATCCTGCCCTTGGCAAAGACGTAGCCCGACTCGGAGACTCGTTCTCCGACACCAGAGCCGAGATGCGCAAATGAGAAGGTAACAAGCGTGGTAAAATGATTGAAACTACAAGCTTGTCGCTAAAGCGATGGAGTAAATGGTAGAGGAATGAGGCAAGAAGAACAAGGAAAACAACAGATAGTTCCTTTTCCAACAGATAGTTCCCTTTCCAACAGACACCAGATCATGCAGCTACCAGTCTCGTGCAAAATGTGCAAAAGTTATATATTGGCTTCCGATTGCCATCCAATCGTCCTGTTGTGATCTGGAATACTCATGCGTCCTTTGCCCATGACTCCCATTCAAAAGAAGCAAGCATAAACGGCCCTACGCCATTCTGCCCATTCTCCAGCTTCGGTCTGCTGACGTAGTACTATTGCTGTCAGTATGTCTCATCGCCATGAACGACGTACTCACTTCAAACGTGACATTTGAACTAGTCAAACCACATTCAGCGACCGTGCTGTTTAGCACCAATGATCCATCGTCGCCTTCGGTAACAAAGTTGTTAGTCAAGCCTGTGAACGCATCCTTAGCAGTTTCGAGAAAGCCATCTGAGTCGAGATATCCCAAATCAACAGCTTTCAGTAAACCCCACGTAAACATGGAGGAGCCGCTGCTCTCCATAAAGTTGCCTTCGCGTCCGGGGTAAGGTTCATTCATTACTTGCCACCAGCTGCCAAGATCTGGATCGCGGGAGTCTTTGAGGCCCTTTGCGACTGATCCAAGGTACCCGAGTAGCTGGTCATACCCCGGATGTGACGTGGGGAAGTACTGCAGGACTTCGACGAGGGACATGAAGTACCAGCCAAGAGCACGTCCCCATACATTGGGCGCTCGGCCAGTTTCTGGATCTGCCCATGATGCTGTTCCTTCAACCCATCCGTGCACGTGAAGGCCTGTTGTCTCGTTGATGGTGTTCTCGTGTATAAGCTCGTATTGGAGAAGGATATCATCCCAAGCTGTGTCGTTGTCCGAATCGTACAGATGCGTCCATCTGGCATAGAATGAGTCTGCCATATAGATACCATCTAGCCACATTTGATTGCGAAAGAATTGCTGGTGCCTGTGAAGCGTTGAGTAGTTGTCACGCGACAGTAGTTTGACATGTCTCTCTTACCAGAAGCCCCCGGAAGGAGTCCGAGGATAAGAGTCCAGCATGTGTCTGACCGTATTGGCGGCCGTCTCATATTTCGTCTTTCCGGTTTGATTGTAAAGATATAGGTAGTTGTGCCCCATTCGGTACTCATCAAGGATATACCGCGATGTGTTGAGACCTTTGATGGTGCCATCCTCTTGAACAACGGGGCCGTCGATCTGACCGATGTACCAGTCGAGATATTTCTCATCACCAGTAAGTTCGTAAGCCTTTTCGAATCCGAGATACAGAACAGCATCTTGATATCCAAGGTCGGGTTCGACGCCCTTTGTGATCATGGTGTCTGCCATCTCTGTCAGATAGGATAGGCCGTAATCGGCTCCGATGAGCATGATGGCGAGGGTCCGCATAGCGGGCCAGAAATTCTCAGACATTGTAAGCATATCTCATATTTCCAATTGAATTATTGCCTAGAACGATTCTGTTTGGGTGACCTTCAACTGCTATTAATCGACCAGGTCCATCATGACCGGACTTGATGCTAATATAGCAGCAGCAAGAATGCGACACCAACAAGGCAGGTGACAATGGCCAGAGCGTCATGCTGTTGGTCGCCCGAGAGGCTTATGTGACTATGCACTTGTGATCAACTGGAGTTTCAGAAAGTCCTGTTGCTATATGCTTTGTGAGGTCACCAATGAGGGGAACCAATATGCAGCGGATTGCAACGTGCCATCGTACCAATGAGATACTGGCAAATCAGCCGGGAATAAATCCTTATGCATAAGAAGATATAATATACTTCCAGCATTAAGATGATTCTGTGGTCTATTGGTTGTTGTTAAGGGAATCTTGTATGAACTGATGTTATGACGTAATGGATACTTTAGGGTAGTCAACGAGAATGTTGTTATTCGCAGTAATACACCATTGTCGCTAATCCATAACATATTGTCACACCTACCGCAATCTCCTGCGACAATTGACTTTCTATGGGCTAAGCTTGCTACTGTCTTGCGCTCAAAATCTGCAGTAGAGCTTATCTGGGCCGTATAGTCATTGCAATCCTTCGAGTTGACCAGCAATATGATTTGCAGATGGTGTTATTGCAGCAGCCGATGTGCGTCAGTTTTGTTGTGGCGGCTTTGGATATGAAGGTGGTAAGGTTGAAAGCGGTTAGAGAGTGCATTCTTTAGTATCCGTGTGGGTGGCTGTTAATCACGAGATGATAGAGGAGATGCTGATTGGGACGCGTAGTGACCTACAGATGAGGGCTGATTTGTGGTGGGATGAAGATCGTTTACGGGGTTGGTCTCTTGGCGGGAAAAACTCCGATATTGTCGTTGTATTACGGGCCAAGTCTCATCTATCCATATTCACGAGCTTTTATTCGCAAAGAGACACGAATGTACTCGCTACATGCATCAAGGTACATGTCAACAAATTAGAGCATATTTGAGAATCGTTGCCAAGGCAGGTGCATTGAAGGTACGGAATATCTATGAAGATTGACCGAAGCAACCCCGCTTCACACAGGGACTGTATTGTATGAGTTCAGCTTGCCAGTCTCGACTGGGCGGTATGCATGCACGAGGTGGATGGCTCATAAATCAGACGTTACATATGCCCTCCCATCCCATTTTGGTAACACGGAACCACTGCTGAACTGATATCTCCACTTACTGACGCGTTTCTCATCGGTATTCATTACCGCAATCGCCCATGGTCTCAAACATCTCGGCTCTGTTACTCCGCTCCAAAACCTCTTCAATCAGCCTGCGATCGTCATCATCCAACCTCCAGCCGAGAGTAGTAGCATTGTCGTTTGTATGCTCACTCATGCCAATCCTTGCACCAATGATGACTGCTCCAACATAAGGGAAGTCTAAGACCCAGCGTGTAGCTATGTTGGAGATGTTGACTTTGTGCTTTGTCGCGATGGTGCGAAGGACGCTGAGAAGCTCTTGGAAGAGATCCCAGCCGCCCCAGCTGCATATCATTCCGTAGTACTATACACTTACATTTAGCTTTGATCAACACATATGGCTCTTTTCTTACCTTTCTCTGGCTGGGAGTAATGTTGATATCGTAGACATCGGGTTCTGGTTGATTGAGCCACTTGTCTGCGATGAATCCGCCGCACTAGAAAAAATGATTTGTTAGTGGTTGCACGGCGATTATATCAGAGGAGGCTCACCAGAGTTCCATATGTTAACAGCTTGATGTCATGTCTCGAGCACGCATCTGCCATCTTGAAAGTCGGCCTCGAGTCAATTAATGAGAACTGCATCTAGTCAGTAACGACTCCACCGGTGATTGCTGAAATACCAACCTGGACCTGGTTCGTATATATCTTGACACCGCTTTCGACGACTCGCTCAAGATGTTCTGTATCAAAGTTACACAGACCAATTCGGGCCACTCGTTTATCTTCTGCCAAATATTGTAGCGCGTCGATATACTGGGGATTATCCCACTGTTCATTTGTTAGTATGTTATCGCACGGCGAACAAGCATCATGACTTACAAGTTGCCAATGAAACTGAAGCAGATCTATCACCTCTTGCTGTAGTCTGCTACACCTCTCGCTGACGTTAGCTTGCACCGCTTCTCGGGAAACAGTCATCGGATGAAACACGCAGTACTTCGTTGCAGTAAACATGTCATCCTTATAGGGATAGGTCGACCGAAAACGGCCCTAAAGCAGTGTTGGTCAGTGGCGAAAACTCTCTTAGTATCGAGTACTTACGTAGAGAACTTCAGCGTCACCATAGTGGTCTGCCATATCGAACGCAGTAAATCCAGTTTGAACATGCGTCGAAAATCCCTTGATGATTTCACACATTTGTGCAGAGCCCCAAGCTGGACTCGACATCTGCCATAGGCCTGAGAAAATGCGAGGCAGTGTTCTATCACCGAGTTGGAAGGTTTCATTAGAGGGCTGAGGCCGTGCAATATTCGAAGGCACCTTGTTCAATCTTGTTTCTTGCGAGTCCGGCAAAGCAACGCCCAAGATCTTTGCCGTCGTGAGCATCCCCCTCTCATAAGGAAAGTCTATGCCTGTGTCTTTCAGCATCTCTTGACACTGAGCAAGAGACTCGAACAGTCCTTGAATGATGCCCTGTTCTCTCGAAGACAGCGCTCGTGCCCCCGAGCTCACAGCAAGCTTCTTTGTCACCGCCGTCATTGCTTGGACCAAATCGCCATCCAAAGAAGCTAGGAGTGACTCGACCCTCTGTTTCTCTGTTTCTGGTGAGCCAAGAGCGATCTGAATACCACGAACAACCAATTTGTCGAGAATAGAAACACCATCGAAAGCTTGCCCAGACCCAAGCATACAGCGAGCTATCTTCTGGGCTTTTTCCAATCCCCCAATATCAAGACTGTCAAACTGGGACTTTGACGACTTTGTCTGGGCCTGAGCAAGGTATTGTCGCGTTGCATCTTCGAAGCTGGTAGTGATATTAGGGTGAGATGCCAGTAGTGAGCGGATGATAACTCTCAGGCCATCAGGTGGTAGGTTCGCGATAACGCTGTCCGTCATCATATTGACGTGAGCGGTATTACTGCTGCCATTGCGAGAGACCGCCATGGTGGTTGTTTGAATAAACGTGGTAAGGGTTCGAAGAGTGATGAACGGATAAAGTAGAGTATCTCTGTGGCTCGTGAGGTCAAAGATAACGAAACTACTAGTCTTGATAAAGCTTGATATGAGTACTTGAATACGATGAAGTAGAAACAAGGCACCGGTGTTCAAGGCCATCGTCGGCGTTCAAGAAAGCGGCACCGGCGTTTTAGATACGGCTTAGAATGCCGGCATAGCCGGCGTGATAACTAGTGGAACTGCTTATCAGCTTCCAAGCCAATCACCAACGTCTGTCTTATCGGAAGCATCCACTACGCTAGTTACCCCGGATTTGGTGAGAACTGCGATTGATTGGGTAGACAAGCTTGGTGACGATTCTTGAACCTGGGTCATTCAGAGCCAGGTGCAGAGCTTTGAACGAAGCACGCATCAGCCCATCTGCAACATGCCAAGTCCGTCTCTCCAGAGTGTTAATGCGTGTATCCAATGTCGAAGAGTCAAGATGAAGTGCCGTCCTATGGGACAGGACACGTCCAAATGTGAACGTTGTACCCGAAAAGCCCTTGATTGCATTTTCAGGGAGCATCGTCGAGGTCGTAAGCCGGGCACAAAGTACGCAATTAAGCTCTGTTACCCTGTGACTTTGCTGATATAAAATCTAGAATCGTGAAAACCAAGAAAGCACCTACTATCTCGCCACAGTCGATCCCAAGTTTGGAGAGTCCAGCCGCAGTAGGAGCTCATATCTCAGAAACTGAAGACGATGCAAATAATCTACAGCCATCGGGGTTGCTCAATCACGAGGCTCTGGAGGGGAGGTTTTCTCTTGGCAATATTCTCAATGCGGATCAAGAACCTGTGCCGCGACAGCGAAGCCGGGATGAGTCACTTGAGGATCCAATTGAACTTGGGCTGATCACTCCATCTTTGGCGAAGTCTCTGTTTGACAGGTGAACGGAATCATCCAGTCCCATGAGTTTGTATATACTGACATCCCAACAGCTTCATAACGGTTCTAAATCCATACATCAGTCAGCTTGATCCCCATCTCCATACCTTTCCTTACGTCCGTTCAAAGTCTGCATTCCTCCTGAGCTCCATGCTAGCCATGGCAGCAAAAGCCTTCAATCATGTCCTCTACATCAAGTTGTATGACCATGCCCAGGACCTCTTTTCCAATGTCTTCCGGAGAGGCAGTAAATCAGTCGAAGTCGTGCAGGCAATCCTGATTCTTACGTATTGGAAGGAGCCGCAAGACACAAGGGTATGGACCTCTGTTGGGTACGCAATCCGCATATGCATGGACTTGGGATGGCATAAGCTGGCTTATTGCCGCTCTGAAGCAGTCATGACAGAGTCTGAAGTTCAAAGGCGAGAACGACGGAATATTGAGAGAACGTGGTATGTTCTCTTTGTTTACGATCGGAGGTATGATCCCCCTGATATAGATATATATATCCTTCGTCGACGTGTTCGTGGAAGTCTGGCCGTTCAGTTCTTAACCTTAATAGTATCAGCCTGCAGACCGGACGACCATGGATGATAGAATGCAGCGAGTTTATCGAATCCATAGAAGACTGGTGCAACGACCCTTTAACAATTGACAACGATCAACTTCTAGGAGCTTTCACTACGTTGAGACTCGTCACCTCTTCCGCATTTCCCCTCCTGGTCACCAAGTCACGGCAACGGTCCTTGTCGCACAGTGAGAGTGCGCCACTTGTCAGCCTATTAGACGGCCGTCTCGAGAGATGGGAGAAGAAGTGGACTGAAAAGATCAAAGCTCAGACTGAACAATCCTGCCATGAGTTTCTCATCCGCTTCTACGGCACTCATCTCCGTCTTCAGCTTCATACTCTACCCCTGCATGGGATTCTTGTCTCCGACAAATTGAATATCAACCATCATATTGACACCGTCTGGGTGGCATATAGCAGTGCTCTCAACATGCTGCAGCTGATATCACGCTTTTCAGAGCATGTTTGCTTTGCCCAAGACTCCATACATGTCATGACAGCCTATAGTGCTGCATTTCTCGTCAAGGTTGGTCCACTTCTTTACTTGACTGGACGGTGCTGACACTTGTTTATTGTAGATCACTCTTGTATTTTCCGACTTCATATCTGGGGAGCTCGAATCAACCTGTATAGAAGCTATTCAGCAGGCCGCTCAAGTCTTCTCCAGTCAATCTGGATGCATAAGCTCTAGTTGCACCCTGCAAGCATCGTTTCTACAAAAGGTTGCGGCGAAGCTTTTACAGAACCATACGAGACACAAAATATTCCAGGAGGGTGGACCCACAGGACGCGCAGAGCCTGTATCACAGATGGTAGACGAGCTTGATATAAACGAAGGGTCTGGTGCAGACTCTGAAGGTAGCTCATCCTCCCGACGTCCCCCGGATCTAGGAGCCCTAGATATATCATTCTTAGCTCAGGAAAACCTGGACTTCCCTTTTGAATGTGATGATATGTGGGCAGAGATGTTCGGAATGAACCCTCAAGATGTATCATTCTTCTCCCAAACAGATTAATGAATATTATACATCTAACGGCAACCCGTTCGATCATGCTTCAGGCCCCCGAATTTCCAGTCAAAGGAACAACAGTCGTCTCAGCATGGCTGAACTTCCGAATCCCTTCCTTCATTATCTTTAGTTGGGAAGGACAATTGGGATCAGGGCAAGCGATAAGTGCATCCGTGGTCATCCAGTCATTGGGAGAAGTTACTCTCTGCTTAGCCGGTAGAAGCGGAAGAACGGATGCTAGTTACTATCAGTATGGCCCAGGTTCTTATCAGTAATTTTTATCTTACCAAGGCTGTAGATGCTGATACCCTGGTCTGGTGGTAGGAAAAGCATCTCGCCCTTTAATGTGAAGTAGTCGCCTTCTTTGGCTCCACACATGATCTTCTTGCCAGGCGGACAAACGACCTCGACTCTCAAGTCAAATAGCTCAAAGGAGTCATCATGAGCAGAATTGGTAGTGGAAGCCATGGCTGATAAGAAAATGAACTAGAGAGAAATGTACAAGATGACATTCGGTGGCATCGACACATGGCCACATTATAGTTCAGCTCTGGAATGGTCTAGGCTCTGAGGCGTCGCTGTTTATTGCAGAACCGGCGAATTTCCCCGCGTCTTTGCACCGGCGTTCTAAACATGCACCGGCGACTCAAGCTAAACCCTTGTTTCCCCTCATGATAAACGAGCCATGCATTGCGATAAGCCACTGGAGTCGGTCTCCATCATAAATAATGGAGAAGATCGGCCGACTCAGATAACATGACTTGAGTCACTGCAGCATTGGGACAGCATCCTCGTCTTTTAATGACTATAAACTGGAGTCTTTGCGACTTTTGTTTGACTCCAAGATCCTGTTTGATATCCATTTAGCAACACATCATTTATAGCCAGGCGACATGGATAAGGACGAAAAGATTGTCTGCAGCGACATGCCGGCAGACGTTGAGATGGGCAGCGGGAACACGGAGGTCATCCCGTCCAGCGGCCTGAAGCGTGAATTAGGGTCCCGACACATCAACATGATTGCTGTCGCTGGCATGATCGTAAGTTTTCTTAGTGCTTTACCTCTAACAGAATTGACAGTGGTAGGGAACGGGACTGTTCCTCAGCTCCGGGCAAGTCATCGCGACAGCAGGTCCAGTCGGAGCTCTGCTAGCCTATACACTCATGGGTTTCGTCACAGCAGGTGTTGCGTATACCACTGGAGAAATCACAGCATTTATGCCATCGACTGGCGGTTTCGTCCGTCATGCGACCAAGTTTGTTGAACCTGCACTCGGTGCTGCCACTGGCTGGAACTTTTGTAAGTCACACTCCTCTCAGGCGATTTATGGCCATATTCTGACTGGAGTAGGGTACACCATGGCAATCAACATGCCCGCCGAGATCAGCGCCGCAGCCATGCTCGTTCAGTTCTGGAACACATCAGTCAATCCAGGCGTCTGGATCACCATCTTCCTCGTCTTCATCATCGTCGCCAATCTTTGCGGAGCCAAACTCTACGGAGAGTCCGAAGTCGTCTTTGCATCCCTCAAAATCATGCTTATTATCGGTCTGATCATTGGTGGGCTTGTCATTGACCTCGGTGGAGCACCGAATCACGAACGGCTTGGCTTTCGGTACTGGATCCATCCAGGAGCCTTCAACACTTACATCAAAGAAGGCTCAGCTGGACGGTTTCTCGCGTTCTGGAAAGCAATGCTCCCTGCTGCTTTCAGCTACGGTAATATCCAAGTCGTGGCCATTTCAGGTTCGGAGACAAAGAATCCTAGAAAGCTCATCCCGGCCGCGACAAAGAAGACCTTTTACAGAATATTCTTCTTTTACTTCTGCAGTATTTTCATCGTTGGTCTTATTGTGTGAGTACTTCCTGTGGAATTCTCATACTAACAGTGACTAACAAGAATCCGTCAGACCATACAATGACCCAGCTCTCGGCGTCTCTACTGGAACCGCTTCGCAGTCCCCGTTCGTCATCGCCTTCCAACGATCAGGCGTGTCAGTCGTCCCCTCGATCATCAACGCCGTCGTATGTACCTCAGCCATAAGCAGCGG
Source organism: Fusarium verticillioides 7600 (assembly GCF_000149555.1). Lineage (NCBI taxonomy): Eukaryota > Fungi > Ascomycota > Sordariomycetes > Hypocreales > Nectriaceae > Fusarium > Fusarium verticillioides. The sequence continues at coordinate 2,130,131 of NC_031684.1, forward strand.
ATCTGCTTGCATTTTCATCGCCTCTCGAACGCTCTTCGGTCTCAGCTGCGACGGTCACGCTCCTCAGTTCTTCCAACGTTGCAACCGATTCGGCACCCCTCACTATGCAGTTGGTATGAGCTGCCTATTGTCTCCTCTCGTGTATTTGACAGTTGTGAACAACACCTCCGTGGTATTCTCATGGTTTGTGAACATCACGACTGTTGCTGGCCTCATCGGCTGGGTGGTTATCCAAGTGACGTATCTCCGTTTCTTCGCGGGTCTCAAGAAACAAGGTTACAGTAGAGAAGGTATGTTGATAGCAAAGTTTTCACAATAGCTTATCTAACGCATCTAGATCTCCCCTACAAGAGTCCCTTCCAGCCATACGTGGCTTGGGCGACGTTGCTCGTGGTTTCCTTAGTCATCCTGTTTTGTGGTACGTCATATCTCTCCCTCAAGTCCCGTTTCTTAAATGCGAAGGTTTTGGCTAATTATATCTCAGGGTTTGACGTTTTCGTGAAGGGCCACTTCACTGCCCAAGGATTCATCACATGTTACATCAACATCGCCATCTTTGCTAGTACGTCTGAAATCTCCACTATTGCAGCGAAGCAATAGGCTAACAAGATCGCTCCAGTGCTTTACGCAATATTCAAGATCCGGCTCAGGTCTAAGGTCATACCGACTTCAGAGATTGAGCTCAGTGATGAGTTTCGATCAATTCGGGAGGAGAAGCAGCAGGAGGAAGCTGATCAACAGCACAAATAAATCGACATTCACATTTTTAATACATAGCTACTTCCCATAAATACAATTTGATAATACCAATATCCAAGATGGTAGAAACTAGTCCCCAGTGTCGCTAAATTAGATCTGTTCATGCGCCCCTCTCTCCAAAATCTTTGGGAACTTCGGGACCCCAAACCGAGAATGGTCCAACGACGTCTCTGTTGGTCCCTGTGGCTCGATTGACGACATCCCCATCAGCATAGTGTTCAATCTTGAAGCCACTAGGATCAGCCCAGTAGTCAAAGATCTGACTGCCCAGAACATGTCGCCCAACGCCCCAGACACTCTTCCAGCCTTTGCTAGCCAGATACTCGTGTCCAAGAAGCTGAGTATCAAAGTCTGCCACTTCGAATGAGGTATGATGGCAGAATATCCTCTTCACGTGAGGCTCAGCTCGCTGCATGAAGAAACTGTGATGATCAGAATACTCATCGCCAAGGTCCAGGTGCATGAATGTGAGCACATCTATATTGGAGAAGTCCCAATGGTACAGGATGTCTGAAGGGACGAAGTTGAAGTTGCCAGTGTACCATGCGAGCTCATTGTCAAAGTCCGGAACGACGTAGCCGAAATGGCCAAGCTTGTGGACGAGAGCTGGTCCAGGGTGATAGCGTTGGTATTTTCCTAGAAATAGTCAGCATGTGAAACTAGAAGGCAATAAGCATATATCGCTCACCTCGCCTAGGCTTTGTGAAAGGCTTGTTGTACGGTCCTTGCTGCTCATGTGTTGCAGTCGGTTCCTCCGAGCCAATCTTTCTCTCTTCCTGGCCATACACAACATGGAAGAAAGTGTTATCCTGTCGACTGAACTTGATCATCTTGCCCCCACCCGGCGCATGATCAAGAGAGACTCGCTCAGCGCCCTCAAGAGCAGCTGCCTTGTCAAATTCCTCCTCAGAAGCAGCCACAAAAGCTGGCCCGAGGAATCTCTGCTTCCCATCCTTACTCTTGGTCGCGACATAAATGAACGGGTCTATGCCATAACCGCGGTAGTAAATGGTATCTCCAATCTGAGCTTCTTTGACAAAGCCAAAGTCGATTGCAAAGTTGTCGAACGTCTCCAGGTCTGGGTGTTCAAAGTAGACGTGAGCGATGCGGGACAGCTGCACCTTGGAGGGGTCGTTAGTGATGGTGGGGATTCGCATGTCAGGCATGATGGCTTCTCGTAAGCACCTGGGCAGTTTGGTAAGAACAGTTAATGCGATTGTCAGTGCCAGCGACATAGTAGAATGCCGAGAGACTAGCTTTCACCCGTATGTTATAGATCATGGTGTTTATCCTTCGATGGATTTTATAGAGCCTTATAGAGCCTGTTGGGGTAAGTTCCCTTCTGGCTAGAACCTGGGGCAGCAATTAACAGCGGCGACAACCTGGACGCCTCTCCAAGTTAGAGTCCCTCCGTGACCCACTTAAACTCTTGCTGACTTCGGAGGAACGTATGTGAACGTCGGAGGATCTACCATCACCCGACGAGAATAAGCCAGCCCCAGCTCGCAATGACAAAAAATTCAATCAGAGAATTGGATTCTGCTGTAACACTGTGTTTCGTTACTAAAACCAGGGCAGGAGTCCTGCAAGAGTAAGATCCTACGGTCTGGCCGAGGATAAGAGACATACAAAAGACGACTCCAATGCTAAAAATAGCTAGGTTATAAATCTAGTAGCGATGTCGCTCTGAGAAGACATTGGCTACTTGTGGCTGGTATCGCCCTTGCTTGTAGCGGAACAGATAGCCTCCTCTGCTCATACTCATGGCCCCTATTTATCTGTAGAACATAAGGTTAAATCACAGAGACTTTTCAAACCAACAATCTTAATATCCTGTGCTTACAGTTTTAATAATTAGCATGGGATTTTTTAAGACTCATTTTTTGAAGTATTTTATTTATAATAATTATAATGCTTATAAGAGTGCCAATGTATATAGGCTACCGATTTCCATATCTGAAAATATCATACCATATCTCTTATTTAATTTCTCATAAGATGATTCGTTTGCATCTGCACAAGCATATTTATAAAGAGAAGGAGGCTCATCTGTCTTGACAATTTCAACAAGGGTAGTAGTGGACACTGTCATGCTGCATGATACCCGAGATATTTCCATATCAAAGGTACTTTGACTATCATCCGCAGAGACCGAGTTCAAGGTGCATGTCTCAGGACTGTCGTCTAGTGGTGTAGTATATGTACTCTGGCTGTCAGAGGTAGAATACGACCACCGCGACTTGGATGGTGGTATAGGGATTGAAGGCTCCACAGAAGGACAGTCATGTGAATCTGCATAGCTACGGTATTCCACGTCGCGAGGGTCATAGACAGTAAACTCGCTCCGTAAAAGCACCTCACTAGCAACCCCTGTGCAATGTGTCTTGAGAGGCGAAGGGTTGATGTCATGCGTGGCAAGGTATTGCCGGTCGTGTAAGCGAGAGGGAGGCCGGAGAGTTTTGCCCGAGAACCCAGAAAAAGAGGCCTGTGAATAAGGAGAGCTACTGCGTGTTACAGCTTGAGAGTCTGCTGAATGACGAGTAGACGTTGGCGACGAAGGATGGTTGGATGATGTGATGGATGACTCTGCTGTGTGGCTGCTCCTCTGCTCGCAGAATTGACAGCGGTACGATCCACTCCATCGGGCGGCATCCAGGAGGGTCGCAGTGCTGCATATGGACGTCTGCGGCATCATGCAAGCGATCGAGATCTCTGATCAGTGAAGGTGCAAAAGAACGCTGATCTCTCGTGGGTTCATGCGCTAGTATGCGACGTATTGACGAATGGCAAGTATTGAATAACTCAATGATATGAGAAAGAAATGTCTTTGATGAAGATTCAAGTATTAGCCTGATTTGGGGATGTGAAAGCTCGTTATTCTTTTGTCGGAACGAGGCTGTAGTCTATTTATCTTTGCAATGAGTGGCTGCCTCTATACTACATGGGTTTCGAAGTCTGACAACTGTCAATAATCACTGAGATTTTGGCTCAATACCTCAGCTTTAGCAATCGAGACCTAGAATCTCGGCTCTTGTGGTCTCGAACCGCAAGGTTTCGAGGTTGGACTATCTAGAGCTTGTCCTGAAGTCTGGTGAGTGGATCAAAGCGGCTAATATCTGAAACACGGCACAGGAGTTCATGGATTGGACGCCTTGTCTTAGCCACCCTACACTTTCGTGGCAATCGCTTTAGTCTTTCAGCTGTGCTTGCTGTTCTTTAGTCTTAGGTATATGTGAAATTATTTATGTCTTATCTTTCTTTGCTCAGCTAAGTATAAAGTTTAGTATATGACGTCTTGAAAAATAATTCTATTCTAAAGACGTAATCCTATATATAATATTTAAGGATCAATATGTCAGTATTTGAGTTATATATTTATAAGGCTCTAGGCTCGGGAAGCCCGAAATTTCCTTTTCGTCACTATATATATTATTCGCCCTTAGCTGTCTGTGCATATCTGTGGCTTATTATACAGCTTGCCACAATTCCAGACTCCAGGCATGTTGGATTCCGTGTCTTACAAGTGTCTTACATATTGTATCGTTGTGTTGCGAGCCGGGTTTCATGCAGAAACAAATATCACTAGTACCTGCACTGAGTATGATGTCCCGTGCCCCCGCCCCCTATCAGGCACCTGCACTATCCATCTGCAGGAGAGAAAATACTAATAGGAGATAGCTACAAGAAAATCTTAGCTGAACAGGGTATGTGGCCATCACGCAACCAAGGGGGAAGCAGGGCACTATCTTTACTTCCCCGACGTGGTCTGATACAGCCCTAAAATCAGGGTGGCGCAGCTAGTAAAGTTAGCGTCGGAGGATCCACCGTTAGAGCAGGAGTCGGGCGTCGGGCCCCAAGAGATAAGTCAATCGGAGAGTCCTACTTGACCGCGATTCCGTGCCTTGTGATTCATGCAATATTTGAGCCTCGGTTTTAATGAAACTCGCTCCAGGTATCCGCGGCAAAGTCTCAACCGCGTCGCAACTTCACCTCTTGAGCCCCAGTTCTCCATGGCACATAAGATAGTGAACAACATGATCACGCTTTCTCATGCACCCGTGGTAATCTTACTATGACTGCCTCATACGAACCTCCTTTTGCCCTCGTCACTGGCTGCAACAGTGGCATCGGCGAGCAACTTGCTATTGCCCTCGCCAAGAATAACTTCACAGTATTCGCCACAGCCAGGCGCGTTGAGTCTCTCGACAACCTCACAAGACAGCATGCAAACATCATTGCGCTTCCTCTAGAGCTTGGCGAGTCCACGAGTATCGAAAGGCTCAGAGACTCGGTCACCAAATACACCGAAGGCCGTCTAGACATTCTCATCAACAATGCGGGGATGCACTACGCGACTCCGGCTACTGATATTGACGTCAACCAAGTCACGAAGTTATTCTCAGTGAATGTAGTAGCTGTCATGCAGATGTGTCAGCTCTTCATCCCGCTTTTGCGAAAGGCTCCTCGGCCGCGCATTGTTCAAATTGGAAGCGTCACCCGTGACGTTCCTGTTGTATGTCAGTCAGTGTACAACGCTTCCAAGGCGGCCCTCAGTCAGTATACAAAGACTCTTCGCGTGGTAAGCTGAAATGGATCTATCTACAAGTAAATGCCTGAAGTACAGAGCTAATAATAGACTCTAGGAACTGAGACCCTTGTCTATCGAAGTCCTTGAGGTTGTGACTGGTTATGTCCGCAGTAACATCCTCCGAGACGGTGTTCTCATCTCTGAAGACTCACTATATCGACCTATCAAAAGCACCGTTGAGTCTGTTAAAAACGGAGGAAACAAGAATGGCATGCCTGCGGACGAATATGCCCATATCGTCGTACGCCAGATCCTTGGCAAGAACTACAAGCGAGAGATTTGGGAAGGCCATCGGGCCCGCATATTGCGCTTCATGGTGACATTCTTCCCTGTATGGCTAATAGTATGTAAATCTTTCCTCGCCATGACTGACTGCTGACGTGATTGCTAGGAGTTTATCCTTTTTATGTCCTTCAAATTACATCTTGTATCGGATTTTCCGTTAAAAGATCAGTAGATAAAAGCAACCATGATTAAGTCATTATATAAACAATAGATACAGTTTTCCTTGTCTGCTGAGTGTGTGGTGTGAACGATTGAGATAGACAGCCTATCTCGCACTATATCTGCCTAAGCGTGTTCAACAATGGAATTGTCGCGAAGACTACCAGGCCAAGCCACCTGGAATCCAAGGCCCTCTTTAAGATCAGCTTCATTACAGGAAGACTATCACGTTATTGTTGCAGTAGCTGCGATAAAGAAAGTTGCTAAACCTAACTCTTTGTCAAATTCCCGCACCAGCTGCTCGACCAAGCGATGAAATTTGTCCCAAGCCTTTGAGAATATTGAGAGCATTCCTGTTTTTTCGTTCTTCCCTCCACTGGTTGTTCGTGATGAACTTGGCGACCTTGACTGTGACTATGCGACAATTGTTGGTAACTAAGTTATAGTAGTCGCCGAAATCATTCACTGTTTTTTTTTCAAGGGTAAGGGATTAGACTAAAAGCTCGTGCTGGGTATTTTAGGGTTATTTATTCAGCCAACGTACTCACTAACTCGATATACTCAGGCGGCGCCTTTGTTCGCCCAACCCACTCGTACGTGTTGCCGTACTCCATCTCACGTCGAAAATTATAAGCCTTCAACTTTGTAGATCCTCCGGTCTTAATAAGCTGGTTATCTTCGAATGATCCCCAACTAAAGGTTGTGCCAATGGTCCCAGCTGTTGGGTACGAATCTTCGCTATCGTCGACAAGAAGGAGAGCAAAATGAAAGCTGATACCTGAGCGTGGGGTCTTCCCCCACTTGATAATAAAGACAGATTTTCCGGTCTGTTCTTCTTTGTACAGATCGGCATCGTGTTTGGAAAGAATGGATTCAATGAGATCGTTAGGGTTTTTCTCTCTCTCGCCTGTGAAGTTGGCGCGTGGAGTAAACATCTTAAAAAAGGACAAAAACCATCAAGATCTGGATATGCGAAGGATGAGCTGGTCGAGTATGAATAGGCAGACAGGTGAAATACCAGGGAAGATTACCGCCGTGGCGTCCGCATGATCCTGTTTTCTCGGTTGTGTGGACCAATCAGTGAGAGACAACAATGCAGGGCGCAGCTCAGCTGTTGGTGTCTAATTTTAGTCAAACTTGGCTTGCGGTTCAGCGGTAAGCTCAGCGGTTGAGAATTATTTAAAGCTAATATTGGCCATGAATAATGGAGCGAAGGGTGGTTGCGTGCGTATCTGAATTAATAGCGTTGAGGTAACGAGAAAACATTCTCCAGAATGCAGCAATCACACATTATGCGAACCTTCAAGCAATTCCTCCCTTTCCATGCCTCAGCCTGGGAATTTACAAGCGAACCTGTGCAGGCATTCCTTAACGAGCCGGATCCACAGCTCCGCGATGCCCTTACAGCCACATGGAAGGAAAACATGACATGGCAACTCAATGTGATAATCGTCACTGTAAGTTTCGCCATCTCAACGACTTTACAACTATCTTCTGATCTAATCACGTTGGTGTCATAGAGCTCAGTCGTCTGCAGCTTGATCGCCGGCTCCTTCAGTTGGCCGCACTTTGAGGCAGCCAACAGCGAATCAACATGCATCCTACTAACGAAAGCGGTATGGTACAGTGCCATGATTTTTTCCTTAGCTTCAATTGCCGCGGGATCACAGTTGCTTCTGGCTCTGCATCGAATAAGCTGCTATCCGAACAGTCAAGAGATGGTTCGAGGTCTCCTTATTGGCAAAACAGCCTGTGCTGAAGCCATCAATTCGACTGCAGCGGTTCAGGCAAGCCCGAGGTACCAGGAACAGGTGACATCGCAGGCGTACCTTTGGCAGATACCAGTCATGCTACTCAACGGGAGTCTGTACATGTTTGCCGGTGGTCTGTGTATAATTGCATATTGGGATATTGACAGGGCACTTAGAGCTCAAAAGAATTGGAGCGCGGTAAGAACTCTGATATTATAGTGATCTAAGTCTTGTTGCTAACTCTTCTATAAATAGATTATACTTATTTTAACATTTACAATTTCTATTATATTCTCTTTATTAAACTACCTATTTAGTTCTGCGGGTTTATGCTATTACTTGAAAGAAATATATAAACTCTTTAAGAATACCTAGAATAGTATTAAATCTAATAATCTCTAACTATTGTTATTTACTGCTTGCATGCCTTGCTGTTGGATGAGTCTAGTAAATGCCTGCGTTTTACCTGTCTGAGACCGCATGATCTTAGCAGAGTAGCCGGTCTGACTTATGATTGACTGAGCATTCTATATATTCCGTTCTGCTATAAAATCCAATAGAGAGTAGTTTTACCAGCTACCTCCCTACTTATTACTAAGCTAAATTCACGATTAAACCGTGGCGTTTTTTAGCGTGAGCCTGCTTATCAAAAGTCGAAACACGAGACAATATCTGACCGTGAATATTTCCTCACTTGCAATCACAATCTTTGAGCATCCTGAAACCTAAATTGTCGCTCCGGACACGCTCTCTAGACCCTTGATACGTGACCGTATCAGCCTACTCCACAGTTATTACCTTTGACCCCATCTGCATCATAGTGCCCTTCTCTGGACCCATCTCACAAAGCGCTCGACCCAGCATTCACGACAGCAAGATGACAACAGCTCAGGCACTCCTGCAACAGAAGCTGACTATCACACCCAAAAAAGCCTCTCTCCTCATGCAGGCTGGTTTCAGCGATTATCGCGAACTTAAATATGCCACGCCGAACGGGATAGTCGAGCAGTTCACATCAAAATTCGGTATCCCAAAGACATCCGCCTCCGCTTATCGGCGTGCATGTCGCAGGCTGGTCTTTCTCGGAACACAAGATGATCCGGAAGAGCAAGAGAAGATTTGCGCAGATTGGACCAACAAAGCCCTAGCCGCTCGTGGAATTTGGAGGGCGGACTTTGATGATCTGACGGGCGAGCAGATTGCCGAGTTGCTTATGGGTACGGCAGAATGATATGCTTCTGGAGGTTGGACGGCTGCGTCACTTCAAAATCAGATAGCGTACTATTTGGACTGTGGCCATATTGTCCTCGACAGAATTATTGTCTTGAAATGCTTTGGGGTTAAGATGCACTGTCCTGTACCCGCCAAGCTAATGCCCTTTCTGATCTTCTAGGCAAGAATTGAATAGTCTGGCTAATATTACCATCTTGCACCTTAACTTGATATATCTCGTTCACATTCTCAACGCAATTAGAAGGTCTCGATGCTTCCAAGAGATGCATGCCGTCCCTCAGTCCAGCAGTTTCCGCGTTGGAGCCAGGAACAACCCCTGTAATAACCCTCGTGCTCCGGCTGCGTTTGTCGAAACCGAACTCAAGAATTGGGATCTCAACGGGGATGAAGCATATCGAGGACTTATTGAAAGAGAGCCCCGTAAAGTCCATGAGTTGCGTGCCATTGAGCATATTCCTGAAGTAATCGTCCAAAGAGAAGCCGGAGTGGTCCAATTCGTTGCGGATTTTGTTGAGCCAGTCGCTAGCCCGTACAGTTTCGCCGACTCTCCATCGATGGGAAAGATCTACAACAATCTTATCTAGACGCCCGTTGTATGATAAGTCACATTGACCATCTTGCTTTCGCATACAGCAGTCAATGAGAAGTAGATAAGTGCAACCTCTCTTATACGGTATCCATTCAGCATACCAGTCAGAAAAAATCTCTTCACCTGCTTCGCGAATATCCATGCTGATTCTCGGAGAAGAGAAGTATCCCTGAAGATGACGATTGAGGCTCTCAATCAGAAAGGCTTTGTCTCTAAATCCAAAACGGTATGGCAGGTAGGCTGAGTAAAGCTTGGCGATTCCTGGACTACCATTAGCTTGATATAGATAAACTGTTGAGAAATACTACCTTCTCTGAACCAATCATTGTCATAGCCGTCCTCTTCGTGACTGAGGTCAGAGAAGCTGTGGACCATTTCGTGTGTAAAAAGAAGCAAAAGCGAATCATCGGGTTCGTCGGCTACTGACTCATCGTATTCTAGCACGTAGCTACCGATAAATCCAGTGTCTCCAAACCCGACTTTTGTCTGTCGTATAAAAACACGATAGGACTCCCCTGAAACCCCGAAGTGCTCTGCCATCTTTGGGTAAAGACTTGTGTTGTAGGCCTTCAGCCGATCGAGGTTAGGAATTAGGTCGCCGAACCAGTAGCAAGCAGCGAGAATGTCCCCTTTTTGGGCGGCTGAGTCTGGGTAGGAGCAAACAGGACCTGTCATGTAGACAGTTCTCCACACCGTATCAGCACGACCAATCACGACGACAGGCTCAGGGCCTTCTCCAAGGCTCCAGACAAATCTTGTTGACGGTGGTGTCTCATCTGGCAAGATCCATTCGACAGTATTCTTGTGAACACGGTCAGATATGAGAAGGGGCAGAAACCAACGGCCAACACCCTGAAGGCCGCCTTGATCCCTGCGAAGATCCACACGGGCCCTCAATGGAGTCTTCTCCGAGACTGTGCGGGGAAAAGCGTCAAATCTCAAAGTGACATGACCTTTAGTTTGTCGAGTTGGACACCATTGCTGCTGCGTGTTACGGTTCGGACTTGGAATGTCGCGAAAGGCAAGTAGCAGAGGTCCGTCATCATCTGAAGCGTGGATGTCACTTTCACAGTACGGATGTCCAGGGACATTATCCATGAAGGTATCAAACAGAAACATAGGCTGGCCATCTTGAACAGAGGGATTCTCTATCTCGAGATGTACGGAGAGTGCGCTGACGCCTCCTTTGTCGAAACGGGGAGCCAAGCGAAGATAGATCGAGGGATTCTTAGAGTGTGCCATCTTGTGGAGACTTGAGAATGAACATATTTATGAGGTTATTTGGCAGGCTGCCTAGATACTTATACTCCGTAATGCAAGATCGATTGATTGATAACCTCTGGGCCTATCACTTAAATCAGTCACGGCTAGATTCGTCACGAAACAGTAGACTATACCGAAAGCGGTGTGCGAGAACGAGCAAACAGACTAAGAAACTCGACACCCCATAAATCGTACACTAAGATGCCGTGATAACAGAGTCGGGGCCACGTCTCCACTATCTGACTTGCTTTCTCAGGCACCATCGCAGCAGATGCTTACCCAGCCGAGTAACTCAGCAGAGCAGAATTTAAAATCCCTTCGCCATCAATGACCATGTAACGGCCAGCCCCCCCTCGACCCAAAAGGACTGGAATATGCCGTTCACGCGATGGCTGCTACACTTGTCGTCGTAAGCACCGCAAGGTACGTAACACTCCTCATCACTATCCGAAGCCCCCACGGAAGCGTGATGCAATCGAGCTGATGCATTGTTCTCGGTCACAGTGCGATATGACCAAACCTTCATGCTCCAATTGCACGCGTAACGGCTTGGATTGGGACGGTTATACCCTGCGGTTCACTTGGCTGCCTGCCTCAGTCGGCACTGGGGATAATCCACAACGACCAAAGCGCACAGTTTTGCCGAAAAAGAACACATCACCTCTCTCCGCAGAGACCAATACTGCAGCATCCGTTTCTCACCTGGGAGCCTTGATCGGTAATGGCGCGAATGCAGATGATGCTCACTTACGGCGGCTTTTAACCGACGCTGCTGATCATCGAGAATCATCGAGAGGCTTCTTATTACTCTGCCATGAAGAATATCTACTCAACCATTTCAATCGCTGTGTACATAGACATCTGATGCACCTCATGGGTACTTGGCTGACTGACCTGTTGTATCACCCATATCTCGAACCTGCATTGATGGCCATCTCAGCTTCCAATCTATTCCAAGAGAGTGTTTTCCGCCGCGATCCTACAATGTCCTCGTGCCATATCAAGGAGAGGCATACTGATACAATGACACAGTCATGCTTTCGTCTCGCCATCAATTACTATAACGATGCCATCCGAACGATAAGCGACACAACCTCCAATGGCAACAAATCCCCCCAGCTGAACCTTGCGATGACTCTTTTACTTGTTCTTTTCGAGTGGGAGTCTGGGAGTGTCCACGGGAGCTTCGTCCATATGGATGGTGCCGACGCCATTGTCCTATCTTCTTTTGAAGAGCTGTGCCAAACTTCGACAGGGCGTCTTCTTCTTAAGAGTTGGGCCGACATGCGGGCACGCAAAAACAGACAGAAGCTTGCATTTAGACCACTCGAGATTGAACTCAGTAGAGCTTCCGATACCCGGGACAGAGTCTTGATGTCTCATGCTCGGCAATTTTCTTCCGGTGTCGCATCTGCCCTTACAAATGCGATCTCGATGAGGGATCGGCTTGTCTTACACATGTGCGCGGCTTGTGATGGGATTGATGAGAGTCTTGTACTAAGTCACTTCCGCCAATGGTACTCGCATGCCTTTGACTTCAATTACACAGAGGAGCTGTCGTCTGAGGTTGGGAATGTTCTCACTACCAATGAGTTGATAGACGGTCTTGATGCCACTCAAAAGGTACTCCATGGATGGCGTAACGGCCTGGACGAATCACAGCTCCCAGTCCTCCAGGCACCCTCCCATTCCGGACTTGATCGGATCTCGGAGGACCGGCTGGTCTTGGTCGGAGAGGTGGCACCGCTACAGTTCCGGACTCCAGAAGCCGCCTTCAATTATCTACGTTACGCCGTCAGCTTAGTCATCACATCGCCGCAAGTCCTGAGTATGTACGTTCTTGCCACGCGACCTAGAGCGCCCAGAACACATATTCCCGCCGTTGTGGCTCACCTTCTTTCGGTGATTGAAGGACTCGACCCAGCGCAGCTTATCCGCTACGACGTGTATGACAGTGGGCCTCTTTGGGCTCTGGTGACTTTGGCGCTGTGCGTGCCAGAGTCTCACGTTGTGTCGTGGATCCTTGAGACTATCCTTCCAAGATATGAGAAGTATTCACATCGTGGATCGATGCTTATAAGTTTCATAGATGCGAAAGAGATGTTGTTATGTATACAGTCGCAGTTACAGAAGGGCATCTTACCATTACTATGCTCCTCAAGTTCTGTAATCACAGAAGACCTTATTTCCAGCCCAGTAGCACGGTTTGGGCAGAAGTTTGCTATTATCAGCCGGAACACTTCTGGAATATTTAGTCGCATAATTACTTCGGCTTGCTACTAGCCTCTAGTAATTCTCTTTAATCTTGTTATTTCATCTCTCTCCATTTATACTCACTCTCAGTAGACAAGTACTCTTTTATTATACAATAAGAATAATGTCAAGCCCTGCTCTTTTATCTAGAATATCTATCTAAGTTTTCTGCCGCTTCGCCTCTGGTCTTTCTTCATTACTGTCTTTCTTCAAGGGGTTCTTGAGACCTCTTCTTGCAGTCTTCCATTCCGTGCTACTAGAGGCAGTGTGGCGGAGCAGTAACTTAGCATAAGCTGCTGCAGTTGCTGCAGCGTAATTCTGCCACATTTTGTCTTTGTGAGAATCCGCATAATCGCAGATGCCGCGGATAACTAGGCATGGGAGGGTATTCATGACCCCTGCCGCTTCCATCTCAAAGCATAATATGCCACGTTCTTTTGCCCATCGGTCACGTGCAGCAGCATCCTTAAGCACCTTGTTTCCTGATGCGATAATGCCATAATGTATTTCGGGCTGATCTGTTGTCCGGAGTGCCCGGCGCTGCACATGGCTGTCCGCCTCAGCGCAGTCTCTGCCTGCAAAGCAGATTGAGCATACTGTCTTGAACAGACGATCATTCTCTTGTCCGGGGTGACTGTAGTCTGATGAAGACGAATATGGTATGCTTCCAGTAATATCTTCAATAAATGGCTGGAGGGAATTTGAAGACAGGTCAGGCTTTGAGCGAAGTGCACTTATAGCGGTCCTCAAACATCGCGGTGGTCCGTGGAGGCTCCCAGTGAGTTCAAATTTATTTCCTTGGTACTCTTTACCCCTGTCATATTGAATTACGCCAGAAGATGTTGATGTTGGATGACTGACCACAACATCTCCTAGGCGAATATCTGTCTCTGGGGAGGGTGCTCCACCACCAATCCCGACCAAGAGACAGAATTCAATCTCAGGATAAGTTCTTGCCATATTGGAGGCGACGTCAGCAGCTGGATTTGTTCCGTACTCGCCAGAGGGGAGGCAAGCAGCAACTATCAAATGTCCGCCCATAGTACCGAGTGCATACGTGTTGCTGTCCCCTTTTAGTCTGGTGTGCTCTTTATGTTCTGTATCAAAGAGCGCTCGTACTGCCCGGAGCTCCAGAGGAAGAGCACAGATAACGCCCACAGTGTACGCAGAATGAGGATAACCTTGAGTATTTAGCTCGTCATCCTCAGCATGTCTTCCATTCCTGAAACCGTGAATAGGATAATTCAGGACAGGTGAAGATGGCTGTTGAGCCATGGAAGCAGAGCCACGTGAGCTTACCTCAGCGACTTGAGAATCCGCATACGATGTGAAGTCGCCACTGAATTGACTGTACCTCCCAAAGTCCAACTTTTGTGCAAATTTGTCAAGTTCTTCAATCGGTATGGAATTGTAGGCTTGGCTGAGTTCCGTCTCCAGCGGTAGTATGACCTTTTGATAAATCATCGTTCTCAGAGGCAAAGTGTCTAGCACATCTCCATTTTCGTCTTGCCAGACCTGTTGTTCAAAGCAATTTGTCAAGGCCAGGTAAAATTGTGAGTTTTGAGGAATTTCTGCCCTGCAGGCCTGAAACACAAGGTTCACATCCATGTATCTAGTAAAGGCTGAGGGTTCTGTATCTGCTCCGAGTTTGACGTTGAATTTCTGTGCGAGGATATCGAAAGGGGTTTCGAAATACACTTCCAGTAGCACGAATGCCAATGTGATAACCGCTGGGCATAGATGAGTGAAGAAGTCCTCCAGATCAGGTTCGTCAGTCTCTTCTGAAGCAACATTGGAGTCGGGGTTTTCTGTAGCAGCTGCGACCACCGAAGGATGAAGTCGCGGAAGGGCAGTGTTGATGAATGGCCTGAAAGATATGCCAGAGGATGATTTGCGAAAGAATAAAATATCAGCCGAGCCCCAAGTTGACTGTAGCCACGGGGTGCCGTAGAGGTGAAACACTGTTGAGGCTAAGATAACAGCCAGGACTCGTTTTGTTCTCTCAGTAAAAGCGCCTTTCGCATGCCTCAAGATGTCCTGGAGCGAAAGTGCGTTCTGTGACGTGTCGATAGCAGAGTTGCCCCTTTTTGGATGCAGCTGAAATAGCTGATTCTGTAACACCTTGAGCTCGAGGCGGTATGCAGCCATCGTCTTGATCTTTGCTATTGCCTTGCATAGTCTCTTGATTCTCAGCGCTTTGACTTCTGTGCGATTTCTCTTTGACTGAGAATCAGTTGCTGGACCAGTCACTATCTGGCCAACTGTGTTCCTCGACGCATGAACTCGGACTTCTTGCCAGTCGCATTGCGTAGAGAGAAACATGTCGAAGTAAATGATCTCTTCATCTTCAGCCCCCAAGGTAGCCTCCGGCTTCCGATGGGTACCCAAATACAGCCGGGCTCCTAAGTCATGTTCTGGTGTACATGGACAATCGTTGCATGCCACCATAGCTTCGAACATTGATTGTGCAGCACAAGAAATACCATAAGGAAGCTCTGCGATAACAAGCTGAGGCGAAGGTTCTTCTGTATCCCATCGGGTAAGGCCTTCGGGGTAGCTATCACGTAGCGTTTCCTCGCATATAGCCAGTGACTTCAGTAATTCAGCCCTTGACTCGTATATTTCCATCAGGTCCATCAATGCGATATTGTTCGGCTTCGCGGAACCAACCTCAGCTCCTTGCTTAGCACGTCCCAGGTTACTGCCTAGTTGACCAAATTGTCGCAGCCTGTTTTTTGCAGGCCCCTTCGAGGCAACTAGTTGGAAACATGATCTTGATTGGTGCCAGCAACATGGTGGCCAGTTCGTTGTCCACACGAGAGACATTTGTATGGTCCGTGTTACTCAAGCTCCTCTTGATCATGCTGAAATACGCCATGAGACTGGCACAGAAAGATTTGAGTTCTTCATTCCGCTCACTAACCCAGAGAGTCTCGGTGATTTGCTGGGCAGCCTTGTAAGTCAGATGCAAAGACTTAATACTTTCATTGTTACCGGTACAGGAAAGATCAGACATGACCGCAGCCATTGCGACAACGAGTGATCAGATCAAGGAGATCAGATCCGTTCTGAGAGCTTTTGATATGGGGTGATATGATCTGACTGGGAGGGTGCGGCTGAAGAGATTCCCCGCTCATTCCTGCAGAGCTGCCTTACCTCTCAGGCCTCTCGGCCTCGTGCTTATCCCAGAGACATCTTCCCCTCACATTGGAAGCACACTGACCATCATAAGTAAATAACATGTCGAATCCACTAGCGCCTGAGACGGGGGACCATTCTCGAAGGGCTATAGTTGCTGAATACGCTCGAAAGTGCTACAAGTCTTTTCAGCATTGCCTCGATAGTGCTAGCAAGGTGGACAAAGCTAGCAGGCCTGGGACGCAAATGTCACTAATCCGGGTCGAGGATCAACTCGCCAGATTCCAGCTTTGGACGGCGAATATCTGTGTCTTCAGCAGTGGCCGCGATTCTCTTGATTATCGACTTAGAGAAGCTCCAGACGTTCGGACACCAGTGATCGGCCTCTTGCAGGCACTAGACTTTCGAGTTAAGACCTGTAAGTAGCCATGCTGACCCTAACTTGTTGTGTAAAGTTTGATTGATGATATGCGACACGAACAGGTTCAAGCATCCTCGGCTCGATGCTTCGAGGTCCAGAGATCACATCAATTGAAGAGAGTGTTGGGAAATTCGTGGATAGTCTAGACAGACTATCAAGCGAAATTACCCTGCTTCACAGGATCACAAACACGATACGTCGTGCTAGCAAAGATATACATAACAGTAGAGCTGCAAACGGTTTCAAGATCAGAGCCGTTGGAGGCCAAGATGCAGGACCATTCCTCCAACAGGTTTTCTTACACTATCTAACCGATAGGTTCCCTGGTGCCAATAGTATCATTCAAGAACGCCTAGCGGAATCTATGGTCCTTCGTTGCAAAAGGATGCTATACCGTCGTGAGCGGTATGGAAATAACCCAATACAACTCCCACAGATCGAACCTGCTCCACGTATCTCACATCCGGTGCCTGATGTCATCATACCGCTATATAACGCCGAAAGACCTGCTAAGAAAAGAAAGATGGCAGTAGCAGCCCAGAGTGTTGTTTATTCGACTGCGACTGCGACAACTTTGTCACCCGAGAGATTCAGGAAGGCCGCCGCCCCATCTGCCGTTTCTAAAACAGTCGAGATAAGTGATAATGATGGTGATGTGTTTCCCCCTGCTCCTATTCGCACTTTGATGCAAAGATTCAAGAAGAGGAAGCAAAGTATTGAAGACAGACACATGAAGAAGCTATCGGCAATAACTGGATACGATGATGGTGCAGAGCTCTCTGCTAAACGTACACGGGATGGCGCATTAGCCAAGGCCTGGAATGATTGCCTTGATGCAGTGGGCGAAGTCACCTGCCCTTACTGCTTTCAGATGCTACCAGTTCGTGAGGCCGTTGATGATCTAAAATGGAAGTACGTACCCCTTTCTCCTGTATTGTTACATGGTTGTGCTAACCCTCAAAGACATCATGTCATGAATGACCTTGAGCCCTATGTTTGTCTGTTCGAGGCTTGTCAGACACCTGGGCATTTATACACTCACAGCAGCACGTGGATCAAACACATGAAAGAGCACGCTTTACGATGGCGCTGTACGTCGAGGCGGCATGGCGAATTCGTGACTGACTCTAGAGAGCGCTATCTCGATCATATGAAGAACGTTCATTCAGGAGCAATCACTGATGCTCAGCTTGAGGTTTTGGCTGACCAGAATTGTTGTATGACTGGTCCTCTATTCAAAGCTTGTCCGCTTTGTGGTGAAGAAACACCGAGTACGTCGCTGACCGAGCATCTGGTTGGCCACATGCGCTCCTTGGCTCGCAAATCATTACCATCTCATCAGTGGCGAACATACCAATGAGTTGGGCAAGCCCACATATTCACGGACTCAATTCCAGTGCTGCTCCAGGCCTTCAACACTGAAAGACTTCTAGGCTGGTATTGAAGATAACTGGTGCCTTATGAGGTATTAAGACTTAGGGGTCAAGGAAAGAAGAGCATCAATGGAACCCAGGCAAAAGAATTACATAGGCGAGATTGAAAAGCCGACCCAGGATCTGATCTAAAGTGGTGGAGGAAAAGAGATGCATTGATGTTTATAAGGTTTTATCGCCTAAATTCAACAACATACCGACACTATATCATTATAAACTACTAGACAGTGAGCTAATATCCTGAAGGGTGGAGCATGCGTAAGTTCCAAGCCCATATTATACTGGCTCTGAGGTGCAGTATACTGTGTATTAAAGATTCTTCATAGCGGCTACCCAGTATTTCTAGATTCTGTTAGTTAAGGGATTATATATATGAATTCACTTGATGAGAGGGCATAAACTTACAGTTTCAGCGCCTGCTCCAACAGAGCGGACCTTCGACGCCAACCATCCACCACCGGGGGCAGACTCAACATCAAACCTAGCTTCAGCATCGCTGATATCCTCATTGAACATGATCTTGTTCGGCAAGTTCGGATATTTCACGGCTGGTCTCCCAAGTCCAATGAGATCACAGGCATTGCTATCAAGAGCTCCAGCAATAACGTTTCGGCTTCTGAACCCACCTGTCACAAGGAGCGTAAGATCGGGAAATTTGCGACGAATTTCCTCACTCGTACGGAGGAAGAAACCCTCACGAATACTTGAACGAGATCTGGTAGAACTTGGCTGCAGGGACGACTCGGTGCTCATCATCTGAGGGTCTTCGAAAGATCCACCACTAAGATTGATGTAATCAATTTCCTCCTGCTGAATTAACTCGATATGTCGTAGCATTTGAGTCATACCCTCTTCGTCTTTGAAGTCTGCGGAATTGATCTTTACACCAACGCAGAATGTCTTAGGGACTTCTCTTCGGATGGATCGGATAATGCGAAGAACTAGCTCGACACGCTTGTCTGGTGAACCTCCGAACTCATCATCGCGCTTGTTACTGTTGGGTGACATGAACTGAGAGAGCAGAAACCCGTCTGTGAGATGGAGTCAGTAAATAATACACGTTTCGTTTATATGCTATGACTCACGCGCTGCATGAACTTCAACACCTTGAAAGCCAGCTTGGTAAGCCAGTTGCGCAGCTTGAGTGAACTGCGCGATGACAACGTCGATGTCATACCGTGTCATGGCTCTCGGCGTCCCAAACACCAACATGCGGATTAGCTTGGCAACGATGTTGTCTTCAAGGTTGATGGGAATAGCACTTGGAGCGATTGTCTTTGAGAAGATGCTTCTCTTTCCAGCTCCAATTACAGATTGCCGTCCTGGATGGTTTCTAGCATAATGCAGCAATTAGTCGCGACGTGTCTGGGCCTTCCCTCTGGGTGCCGAGCTTACAGTTGAGCAATCATATGACAGTTGTGGTTCTTGGTAACGGCCGTCCAATCTGACCAACTCTTCAGCAAGTTTGATGCGGCCCCGGTGACTGCGACGTCTTCATTGCTGCCAAGGTATTTGTCTGAAACCATGATGTTGCCTATGCATTGTCAGAGCAAAGCTAATCGCAAATAAGGAAGCTCCTTGCTCTGCTTGTACCTGTGATTAGAGCTGCCCATCCGCCTTCTGCCCATCGCTTATACAACTTTTTGTGATTGGAGGAAGGAAGTAAGCCCTGAGCACTCTTCTCAGACATCGCAGTCTTCACAAGCCTGTTCTTGAGAACAAGTCCGCATCGGAGTTGAAGCTGGGAGCTAGCTACAGAATTCATTGTTGACATCATTCGTGACAGTAGGGTTTCTTGTGAGATCTCGGTCAGATTTGGATTATATTAAAACTCTTAAGCGTTTGGTATTACTAGTATTTATCTATTCGCTGCCTAAGTATCTCTCTTATCGCAGTAATTAAACATCTCGAGATATTAAAATTGGCTTCGGAGGAACTCTAGGGTGAATTGCTTCCCGAATCCTCCGAGGCTATTCCGTAAATTCACTCGAGTCATGATTAGACCCCACATTCACTTCCTCGTGTTAGTGCCTTCCATGGTTTCGGCCGGGAACAAACCCAACAAGGGTCATTCCCATTCCACAACCCTTCGGCCGCCATCACATGCAGCACTTTTCAATAAATAGACATAATATTTAGCTTAGCTATAGCCAAACAGTTTTGAATCTTCACCATAACCGTTTTGTCCTCTTCTTGGCCGTGTGCTCAGCCCTCTCACCTGAAACACCACCTGCGACGTCTCCCCCAAAACACATTCCCCGGCAGACTATTGGCTCTTTGACAAAAAGACCTTCACAGATCTCGGGACTTGACGACGCAGAGATACGATTGGCTCCTCAGAAGATAGACGAGGTCTTGGAAGCAGTTACAAACGTGCCGCTCTCGCCGACCTGTTTGCCGATCATGGTCCGTGTCCGTAGCTCAGAAGCAGTTTCTGTGTTTTAAGTGCAAGCGTTTTATGGTTAATGAGCAAATCGCAGTTTAGCAATGGCTGTTTGACGTTTTGTTTGACAGAGTGGCTGTGTTCTTCGGGAGACGAGGATTCCGGGTCTTGGCTGGACGGCGGGCAAGGGTCAAAGCGTACGTGAAGAAGCCGTGCGGTGCGTGATATGTTTTCCTGGTGATGTTTTACAGATTTCGAGGTGTTATCGTGAAGCTGTTGAATGTCTCGAGAGTGTCTTGTGTTTTACTTGGCTGCTTCTTTGGCAGTGATACATGCGTTTGTTAAGATGGCCGTAACAGGAAACAGACTCGTTGACTTGTCTATATAAGTTTGATCATCTTCCTCTCAATGAATCTAATCATCAGCATCAACTATCAGCATCAGCATCATCTACTTCCCTTCTAATCACTTCTTTCCTGCCGGTCGGGTCTCCTTTTCCAGTTCTCTGACTAGTTCACTCTCATATCTTTGCCCATCTTTCTTCTTAATCTACATCACAATAATCTGACAATCTCAAAATGGCTCCCATCAAGAACTTCCTCATGGCCCTTTTCGTCGCTGCCGATCTCGCAGCAGTCTCAGCCCACAGTGTCATCACTAATGCCGTCGGCGATGCCGGTGGCTCTGGCATGGCCCTCGGTGTTGATACCTCAACTCCTCGAGACGGAACTCGAAGACGCCCTTTCCAGCAGGACGCAACCCGCTTTCGAGGCCAATCCGCTGATACTGTCGGCGAAACCTTGTCTGCTGGTGATAACAACATCGAGCAGGGAACTTTGGATATCATGGAAGAGACAGGTAAGCTATGCCTCCTGACGCTGATAATGATTTCACATACTAACACTGAAGTCAGGAACCGAGCTCCCTCAGGTGAACCCCGGTGGTAGCCTCGAGATGACGGTTCATCAAGTCAACTCAGACGGTGCTGGTCCATACACCTGTATGATCAATGCCGACGGCACCGGTACATCTTGGGATAGCATCGAAGTGACGACTAATGTCGCGGGTAATGAGCGGGGTCGCAACCGGGACGGCGAGATGGGAGACTTTCCTCTCGTTGCTTCCATTCCTGCCAATCAGAACTGTACTGGGACAGTCGCAGGCGAGGACAACGTCTGTCTTGTCCGCTGTCAGAACCCGGCTCGTGCTGGCCCGTTTGGCGGTGTGATTCCAGTCCAGATGGTGAGCGGCAATGGCGGCAATGCTGGAAACGCTACTGAGGCTGGAAACACTGGCAACGCTGGTACCGGCAACGCCAATGACAAGACCAACGATACCACTAACGACACCACTGATAATACTACCGCCGGCGGTGCCAACGGCAACGCAAGCAACAACATCAATGGCAACGCAAACAGCAACAACAATGACAACGCCAACGGTAATGGCAACGATGATGATGAGGAGGATGAGGATGAGAACGACGCTGGTACTCGCAACAACCGCCGTGCCACCCGCTTTTCCGCCTAAAGAATAAGCTGATAATGACTGATAACGCACACTTGGAAATGGAAGACTGGATCGCCGACACATAAGACTGAACAAGAGATGAGAAGGAAGTAGGATACCTATATAGTATATTAGAAGGGAGATAGTATAATACGATTTTGCTGATAAACGCTTTGTTCCACCTGTCCTTGTTGATGATGCAGAATATTACTTCATTAGCTATGCATAAAGTTGGATGGCTTCGAACGCTGAATTTTATGGCCTGAAGCCAATTGCCCCGCTCAGCTAGCCAATAGAGATATCTTATTTGCAATTGAGGCTTGTAGCTGAAAGCTGAAATCAGCGTAGAGAACTTAGCTAGCCAATAAGAGCCGCAGGAGCCTTGCAATAGCTGAAATTCCCTGGTGGACTTTCTGAGAACATGTAGTATAAAGCCACCAGGGTGCCCATTACTACTTATCTATTCCTTTTTACATACTCGAAAACCTCAAACTATTATTTCCTACCATCTTCCACGAACATCACTATGTGTTCCACTAGCGAAACTATCCCGGCTTGGGAACAGAAAATCCGTGATATGGCGCTCTCTGATCCAGGTCTCGAGATATCAGTCAACTCTCTGGAAGCTGTCGAGAACGCTCATTTCGCGGCACTAATCTATAAGAAATACGATCCAGTACCAGACAACGTCAGGGTTCAGCTTATCAGCATCCATATAGTCACTGTCCAGAATGTTGAGACTGCTACCAGGACATGCATCGATACAATCCAAGGCTTTAAGAATGAGAAGCCCAATAGAGACGTCTGGGGTCGTGCCATCAGCGAAGCTTGCTGGACCGCCAAACAAAGCTTTTCTGACCGATTCGATAATGCTTCAGATCAGGCTGTCGAAACTATTACTGCCCTGCCTCCTACGCAGCATGAAGGAGCCGCCGCACTCTTCAGCTACGGCATGGGTATTGTCAGAAAGGTTACCAATCAGGCATCAGACGGAATTTTGGACATTGACACCAAGGAGCTTTTGGCAGAGAATTGGAATAAGCTTACAGAAGTGGATAACGATGTCAAGGCCGGGTGCAGCGCCGCTAGAGATGCCCTGAATTCGATGTTCTAGTTTAGGCTTCCTTTGGCATCTGCCTCTGTTCTGCACAAGCGATAAAAGATACAAACCTTAGGCAAGTTTAGAATAGATTCGGTAAGTTCAGTGAGTCTTTAGACCACCTCATTGCTTCGGCTAAATGCACTGAGGCACCTCGTACGTCTGAACGTCAATAACCTGAGAGATGATAGATGAATTACACCGTTCTGTTCTGTACGGCGATAAGCCACAGTTCAGTATGGGCATTGGAACGATTAAAATGGTGTCTTTGGTACATGGCATTTCAAAACTACCAATAAGAATATAAAATTATACTGTATTTAGAAGCTGACATCACAAACCGAGATTTAATTCTCTGCCAGAATAAGTTGCTTCATAGTTCAAATCAGGCTGAGCCTCCAGATATAGGGTTTTCTAGAAAATTTAGCTCAACATTTGCTTTCCCTTAGGTAGTTTAAGACATGTTCTGGTACTCACTGGATCTTGGTAAGCTTTGGCAGTATATTCTGCTTCTCTCTTCCCAATGACTTTCTTCGGAAGACCGGCGCTTTCGACCATGATCTGCACCTCACAAGATCGCTCCAGCAGTGTAAATAGATAACCTGCTTCATCAACAGTGAATCCAGTAGTGAGGAGGCCGTGGTTTTGCAAGATCGCAACACGGTTACTCTTGCCCAGTGCCGCAGCGATTCTCTGCCCCTCATCGCGCTCTAGAACGATTCCTCCAAAGTTTTCATAAACAGCCTGTATACCAAGAAAGGTACAGGCATCTTGGTTGATGATGTCGAGAGGGCGCCCAAACGTTGACCAAGCTTTTCCAGCAGGAGAATGTGTGTGACAAATAGCATTAATATCAGGCCGAGCTTTATGGATGGCTCCATGTATTTGAAATCCAGCTCTATTCACCGCGACGCGATTCCCACCAATAACATGGCCATCTTCGTTGATCTGTACCATGTCGCTTGCTTTGAGCAAGCCGAAGTGTATGCCGAGACTGAGCAAAGATCAAAATTATAGTCTAGGCACAAGGGGAGAAAGGTACACTTACGGGTTAATCCAAAACGTATCTGGTTCCACGGGGTCGCGAACACTAATGTGCCCAGCGGTTCCTTCTGTAAAGCCTTTGCGTGCGAAGACTCTAAACACAGCAGCCATATGCTCCAATTGCCACTGTCGCTTTACGTAAGGGTCTTGAAACTCGGGGACACTTGGGGCCGAATATCCCCCAGTTGCGCAGATCTGCTCGGGCGACTCCTCCATTCGTGCGGTGTCGGAATATTGATCGCCCTCGAGTCTTATGGCTTGGACAGTGGCTGTGACAGACATTATGGCGTTGCGTACGTCCCTAAGATAAGGATCTATGTATAATATGTCGACTTTTACGACTACCTCATTGGTCGGTGCTGATGAATTTTCTGGTCAAGCAGAGATCTCGAACAACACATTCATCAAGTCATGCATTGATATAAGCATGTAACTCTCAACTGTCTACAGAGCCTAGCGGCATGTTCTCCGCGTTTGCGCCCGTTGACTTATCATTTGCGCCTAGCAAACTAACCCAACTTAGCAAAATGATACGACCTTACCGATGGGGCCGTGGATTCCATAACCTAGAACAGACTAGGGCAACTCCTATAGTGGTGGTAGCCTCTCTCCTCCTAGATTAGCTATTAACATCTGTACAATTCTTAACTCCTTTGATACATGGCCAGTCCATCGTTCTGCTCAAGAGGCCAAGCGTAAAACAAAATATATATACCAGTGCAGTTTCAGTGGACCTAGGTCGTGGATTTTCCTACAATTCAGCTATCCTACTTCCAAATTCAACATTGTTTACATGTCAAAGATGGTTTCTATCTTACAGCAAGATGACTCCAAGAAGGTCGCCCTTGATACCTCAGGAGTAGCGAATGCATGCGACACGAGTTCAATCCAAAGAGCTTCCATCTACATGACCGACGAGCAAACCAAACGTGGGCTATCTCCTCGCCACGTGCAGCTAATGGCTATCGCAGGTAGCATTGGCACTGCCCTATTTGTTGGCATTGGCGGTGCACTATCCAAAGCCGGCCCGCTGTCCTTGTCACTTGGATACCTCTTCTGGAGCATGTTCTTCATTCTACCGTGCACACTCAGCGTTGCAGAGATGTGCGCATATCTTCCTATCCGGGGAAGTATCTTTGAGCTCGCCAGCCGCTTTGTCGATCCTGCGCTTGGCTTCTCGATGGGCTGGACATACTTTTACGGCGGTGTCATGCTAGTTTGTGTGGAATATAGTGCTGTGGCCACCGTGATGCAGTATTGTATGTAAAGCCCTTCCAGCCCAAGTTAGCCGTTCGTTCGTTGTTCTTCTGACCTTTGCAATGTTAGGGAATACTTCTATCAACGCAGGTGTATGGGTTGCAATGGCTCTGGTTGTCTGTTTCCTGCTGAATGTGATTGCCGTCAAGTGGTATGGAGAGTCTGAGTTTGTTATGGCGTCAACAAAAGTGATTTTGATCATCTGCCTCATTTTACTTACTTTCATCACCATGTGTGGTGGGAACCCTCGAGGCGACGCTTACGGTTTTCGGTACTGGGGCAATGGGAACGCCATGCATGCCTATTATACTGATGGAGCAGCTGGTAGATTTCTCGGATTCTGGTAAGCTATATGATCTAACCCCAACGTTATTTACTCAGGCAAGTGTTGACTTGTTGAATCCAGGTCTGTAGTCATTTACGCTGCATTCACGATCGGTGGCCCTGACCTGATCTGCCTCACGGCTGGCGAGATCCAGAACCCCCGGAAAACTATACCCCGAGTCGCTCGCTTAATATTCTATCGACTGGCATTTTTCTATGTTGTTGGAGTATTTGCCGTCGGAATTATCTGCTCAAGTCGTGATGAGCGTTTACTGAATGCTATAGGCAACGGGGATGCCGGAGCAGCAGCTTCGCCCTGGGTTATCGGCATCCAGAACCTCGGTATACATGGTCTACCCGATGTGATAAATGCTGTCATACTCCTTTCCGGCTGGTGAGTATACATACTATGCATGGAGTCATTCATGAAAATGCTGACTATATGTCGCAGGTCCTGCGGGAACGCGTACCTGTACTCGACGTCACGCTCCTTGTATGGGCTTGCTCGCGGTACGTTAATTTTGGAAACGAAGACGTAGCCGTATGCTAATAATAGTTTAGATGGACTCGCTCCAAAGGTATTTGCGAAATGCACCAAGTCGGGTGTACCTATCTACTCAGTCGTAGCTGTCACTTTACTCTCTTGCCTCTCATTCCTCGTCGTTTCAAACTCGTCTGTTACTGTTTTCTACTGGGTAATTTGCATCTCTCAATTCTATTCACGCTTGATATTCTGACACTGCTTAATAGTTCGTTGAT
This sequence comes from Fusarium verticillioides 7600, assembly GCF_000149555.1. Lineage (NCBI taxonomy): Eukaryota > Fungi > Ascomycota > Sordariomycetes > Hypocreales > Nectriaceae > Fusarium > Fusarium verticillioides. Next base: position 2,156,378 of record NC_031684.1, read on the forward strand.
CTTACCACGGGTGGATTTGTTTATGTCTACACTTGCATGCTCTTAACATTCCTCGGGTGGCATCGCGCCTTGAAGGCTCAGCCAGAGGTGGTCCCGTTATCGTCATTGCCGTACCTATCACCCTTCAGACCTTATGGTGCTTACTTTGCTTTTTTCTTGGGTTGTATATTTCTTCTCTTCATCGGCTGGAACACATTCTCGCCCTTTGATGTTGAAGGGTGGATAACCTACTACTTCGCTACCATATTTGGCCCGTTGATGTTTGTTGTCGGAAAGCTCCTTAAGAAAACAAGATTAGTGAAGCCTTCTCAAGCAGATCTTGTCACTGGAAAAGCCGAAGTTGATGAAGAATGCAAAGTATGGGAAGATCCTGCTGCGATTGAGAAGGAAAGACTACGTTTGCAACAGATGGACTGGCTTCGAAGATTCTGGGAGAGACTTTGGTAGATTTACGCCTGGATTAATTCACTATTTTGTTTATCCACAATGTACCTGAGTAAGAGGCGCACGTTTTTAACCTCTTGGATCTAGATCGGTAATGGAATAACAACCTGCTCTTCTGAGACAAATAGTTGCTGCAAGTTGGAATACTACGGCATCAAGATCGACAGTTGTTCTGCCAGAGATGTAGCCTCCGCTCCTTGACCTCATAAATACTAGAAGCTCCACTGGCAGCTCCTTACAGTCTTTAGGGGTTTGAAGAGCAAGAAGGCTATATGCCTTAGTACTTAGTTATGGGGTAATTGGCAGCAAGATCATAGTCTTGGGGCAACATAACTGCACGGCATGTTTATTGTGTACGCCATAGTCATTGCTGTACTACTCCAAGATTTAAAACTCAGATGTCCTTTCCAATCTACTTGGCGATAAAGCCTTCTCAGCCCAGCATAACTGATATGTGTTAATATGCTTCCTTTTCTTGTCTCGTCCACATTCAACATACCTTGCCAACCCCAGTCCTTCAAGACGTTCATCCAATGTATTTCGCGCTTCGTTGTCGAGCATGAAGGGCTAGAGGAAGCCTTGTCACCACGAGTTGCGTTAGATGACTTGTCATGTCTTTTCCAAGCCTCTGCTGTAATTTCCAAACATCTGTTGACAAGTCCCGAGGTAAGTCGAGAACCTAAAACTCCCCACCTATCAGACACCCAGTTCCGATCCTCAATCTCGGTGGCCTCGCAACCCGCAATCATCAGCGGCATTACGGGAAATATGGCTGCATGAGAATCTTCCGGGACAGTCGCTATAAGGTTCAGGACCTTTCTGGCCATGTCCTGTAACGAAGCTTGTGTCGGAAGCTCCGGCACCGCCTGGTGAAGAAGCAGCAAGGTTGCCCACTTATACGCATTGGCTGTTTGTATCAGATCAATCGCGCTTGAAGACAGTTGCGTCTCCCGGGGTTCTTCATCCAGCTCAGTGCAGGGTTCCCATCGTTCGATTGAAGTCTTTAGACGGACTGCCGCAGAGACAATTGCTGGTGAGTTAAGCTTTTCCTGCTTTCTCTGAACCCGGTTGACAAGATCAGCTACGCCGCCAAGAAGAGGGAATAGTGGCCCAGCGCATCCCATGAGAGGATCTACCGTGGAGCCTAAAGATGTGGAGCTGAATACGCTGCAATCTGACATGAGCGGTAAATCCATGAAGTTTCCGTCATGGCATGTAACGCGCGTAATGGTATCCATATATATCCAGGTATTTGAAAGGAAGCCTAAGCCAATCAGCTCATTTATGGGACGCTGAGAAGACTGATGTTCTATTAGTGCCTTTCGAAGAAGCTCGGCTCCTTTTCTTATATAACTCGTAGTTGTAGAAGATCGAGGATGGCACCAGGCCTGAGCTAGGCTCACGGCCAGCGTCGTAGTGATAGTCGCCTCGGGCTTACAACCGCTAGACTCCATGACTGTGAGCTGATGAACTGCATACTTGAGGTGTCTTAGTCCTATGGCTCGATGTTGCGGGAGATTATTGAATCCCTGAAAGCATGTCATGGCAGCGATTGCGTGATAAAGCGCAGTGTGCTCCTTAGCCATGGGCCAGACGATCTTTCGCCATGGATTCCCGGTTGAGCTGTCCTTGATGCATAAAACCTCGCATATGCGACGATCAAAAAGAACAGAGATGTTCTCCGGAGAGTCACTATGGAGTTGGGGAACCTTGTAAACAGGCGACCTGAGATGACTCCTTGGACTTGATGGAGAGTGCCCATCATCTTCAGTAGCTGTTTCCCCAAAGTCAACATCTCTACAAAAGTCCTGAAATTCTGTTGTACCTTCAACAAGATGTAAAGGATCTGTACCCAGAAATGGTGATATGGAGATGTCCTCAATTACTAAGTTAACACATGGAAGCTGTGACTGCTCAGGGTTAAGTGGTCCCGGTATGATACCGCCAGGCATTATTGGGTAATCTGGCTGTGATGTATCGTGATGGACTGGTTGCGCGCCGAAGGAATCATGACCAGCAAGAATTCCGTAAAGATCGTCCAGATCTTCGGTTGTATCGAAGGGCATCCCCAATAAAAGATCATCAAAGCTGGTTCCATAGTCAACAAATTCGCATCGAGACCCTTGGTCGACAGGGGTCTGGGCTGTATGGGATTGCGGGATGGCAGGATCTCGTGGCGGAAATTCGAATTGGCTGAATAGACCGCTCAGCACGCTATGATCATCAGAATCACGTCTGATGGACAGCTCGGCTTCATCTGAGTGGGAAGCTCGCAATTCGATATGGGCCTGGTCCGACCTGCTTTGTCCTCTCCTCTTATCTAAATAAAAGCCTTAGTATGGTACCATGAGCCTGGAAGAGATCGGATTGCCTACTATTCCCTGACGATATACTGCTTGCCTCGGGCTTCCCGAATTCTCTCCACCTGAACTCTGCTTGATAACCACCGCATGCCGTTTTCCGGCGAAGGCACTGGGAACACGAAGGCTTTTTTTCGTCACATTTCCTTCGTCTTGCTTTGCACGTAACGCACCCTAGATTGAGATTAGCTCTTTCCTCTATCTAGCCTTATCGCCTCTCAAGATGAGTTTCTGCACAACCATTTCGGCTTTTTTTGTTTGGTGCTCGTTTTTGTGACGCTATATGCACCTGCTTTCCTGGAGAAGCTGGTAATAGACGTCGCAGCTGAGATGTCTCTGGAGGTGTCATGTCCAGTTTTTTTCAGGTATTCCAAACATGTCTGGACAACTATTTGATTCACCCAGAGTCGGTCGTTCTGGCGGCTTGCGTGGTGTATCAGGATTGGATGATGTGCAATGTTTAAATTGTTTTAGAGGACAAGAGGACTGTGATGAAGTAGACCAGACTAGAGAGTAGATAAGAAGGCGGGGAAATCTGAGTCCTATCCACAACAGGTCAATACGGGCTGGAGAGGCCTTTTCTAGACTAGCCTTGATCTTCTATCATTAACCAGACATGATCGGTGCTGTAAGCATCTAACCAATCAGCTGCAATTGATTAGCTAGGTCTACGTTCAGACCCCGGGGTTTTTTCTCGTATTTCAGAACCTCCAACATTTAGATACAGTATTCCTCTACTATGCTGGTCGGAATGAGTCTCATCATAGGTATTTATTCACGGACCAAAAGTTTCCACCACTACATTCACTCTAGTAGCAATCAAGTTGTAACCGAAATATGTTAATGGTATCCATGAGCTACTGAAGTCTTGTAGGGGCAGTGCTAGATAATCCCTTCGGTAACTGCTACGCTAAAATTCAGATCCAGGCTTGAATCTAACACCTTCCGCTCATCGTTTGATGTAGTTTCCTTATTGAACTCGGCCAGGCACATTTCAAAAACCCGCTTCTGATAGTCTGACAACCAAAGCACATCAGTACTGATAATAGCATTCGAGGTGTCATGAGATGTCCCACTTACGGATCACGCCGTTTTCTTTATTTGGATTCAGTATGCCCTCAGTATAAATCCCGACCTTCAGGTTCATCTGAGCCATTTCGCAAAGATCGTTATCCTCTGTTGCTACAGTTCGAGCGAATTTGTAATAACTCTCAAACTCCTGCGTTTCGACGGGTGACTTGTGATAGTAGTCGAACTGCATGATAGTTTGAGAGGGATCGTCTGTCGGCCAGGTCCGGAACGAGGAGATGCCACCGCCGTACAAATTCAATGTGGAATTGGGAAAGAAGTAAAGAAAAAGACCATCGCTCGGACTGTCGCGTTTAGAATATGTTTCTGCTAGGTGACGTGAGAAGTGCCGTTCATTAAGAACTTTGTATGTAGTTGGCGCATAAACCTTGGAGAATGATGGGTGTGCAAAGGAGCAGTGAAGGCACTCTTGGAACCCATCAATCAGAGTCTTCCAATTATACTTGCCGGTATATTTAAGACCCCTCCTAAAAGGAAACGCGGTGAAGTCAACTGTCGAAAGGAGCTCTTCGAGACCGGGAAAATATTCATTGAACTCGGGCGTCGAATTGGAGAAAGCTATAAAGATGAGGCCGGTCTTGGTGATGTAGCGGCGCATTTGAGTGCCCTGGAAGGGTTAGATTTCAAGTTGAAGTTATAGGAGCTATCTCGTACTTCACTTGTAAGAACTTGGATGCTCTTCCAATCTTCTGAGTCGCGTCGAACAGTGAATTTGAACTGACCCATGTCATAAAAACAATCCTCGCTGTCAGCGGACCATCGTGTGACAACACCAAGATAAATCCAGGTCTAAAACACATCAGCAGCTGCCCCAATAGATAACCAACTCACGACCATACCTTATCAAATATAGCACGCCGTTCTAAGTCTGCAATTGCCTTACTGGTATACCAGGAGGCAGGGAGTGTGTTTGGACAAGACATTGTTGATCGAGAACTATGATATGGCGCATAAGTCAATGTGTTTTTAAAGCCTCCCAGGTGATGAGACTTTGATACGTGGACTTCGGAATGGTTAGATATGAATCTACAACTCGATAAATCGAGTGCATGTATCATATTCATGGTCTTTCATTTACTCACAGCTCTGCTAACCTCCTCGGGCTGCGGATCGTGTTCTCTACCTCCATTGGGAAAAGCGATCCGATGCCACTGACCAATAACGTGTCCGAGCCTTAACACCCTCAACTCCCACCTGGGCGACCCCGCCTTTATCTGTGGATTTTTCTCCGCGTGATTAAGAAGCTGTTAGGAGAGAATTATATGAATCATTAAGTCAAGAGTTTATAATATAGATAAAGTATTAGTTATGTCCTGTCGTTATTTCTATCCTGCTTGTACTACAATAATATCTCTTTACTGTGACTCTTTAGCATTGGCAGAGTTCTTGTGTCTCATTCACGATTGAGATCAACCTCAAATATCCTACTAATTGGAAGGCGGGGAGCTAAATGTTATTGCTGCCTTGGGTCTTGTAGCCAGCTCAAGGGCCAAAGTCACAGCTGTGTTGCGTCTAAACTACGAAACTGTCAGCGCGAATGGGCACAAAATCAGTTTATGTGACCATGATAAGATAGAGGAGGTGTCGTCCTAACAAAAGTAAATTGTAGTTATGCGCAATATTCCTCTCTTCGAGTGACCAGGTCTATTATCGCGTTACTATTGCTACTAAAAGTATACCTGGGCTTGGATAAAACATGGCGGATTTAAACGCGCCTACAGTCTCACCTGGCATCACAGTCATTGTCCTCATTTAGTGTAGATTAAGTATCGAGAGGGATTACACCTTCCTATCTACCATCCCAGATCTCCAGAGTTTTCCAGCCCCTCTAAGGCCATGCATACTATAGAGATATGTCAGTTATGCCCACTTTCATCCAGTAGTAAAAAGCTTAGTGATATTGAACTTACTTCCTCCGGCTTTTGCATAACCATTACTTCGACACTGATTAACTGCAGCCGGCTTGATCTCTGCCCCTTCGCTCTTTTCTCTTTTGGCGTGTTTATCCACCATATCAGCCAATGTAGCATGCTCATCTGCACATGTTCAGTCTTCTATAGTTACCGAAACGTGAGAGCGCGACCTACCTCCATCATAATAGAGTGAATGGGCTGAGGTTACGAGCATTTCATACAACTCTTCATGGCTTCGTACAATCGAATTGATCTCAAGCTCCAGATCAGGCTTCAGGCGTTTCTCAAAGTCGGAGCTATCTTGCTTTGACATTGAGTACACGTCGCATCGGACGGTGGTTCGTCTGACAGATTCCGGAGAATACGTGAGCTGATACCAGATAGGACTTCCCTGACGCGAATAGACGGTGGTGAGAGGGCTGAAACGAAGCTTTCCAGCTGCAGAAGGGCCGAATAAGCGCCATAAAGAACTTTTGAGGTGAGCAGATGACGTTTCCCTGTCGAAAGCATTCCCTAGATCTCTGTAAATATGAATCGCATTTAGCCCTAGCCTACCAAGACACTTACCGGGAACCTTCCAGTTGAACTTCCCTTTTACTTCCCAAGATCCAAGATATTGTTGGGTCTGGCAAGTAGGTGCTGGCCTTCCGATACTCCTCGTCCTCTTAAGCTTGGTCTCGCCTGCTTCTGGGCTACTGTTCAGGTTGATGTGTAGAAATCCATCATCATCAATCTTGGCGTGGACAGGGAAAAGGCCATTCTGGGTCTTGTCAAAACCAATCACATCTTCAAAGTGGGGAGCCTTTGTAAGTTCTCCTTTATTATTGTAGCTCCACCCATGGTACTTGCAGCCAAGTATAGAAGCTGAACCAGAAGGCTTTCTAGTAACTGGAAATGCACGATGCCGACAGACGTTGTGGAATGCTCGTACCACATCGTCCTTGCCTAGCATAAGGAGGAGTTTGAAGCCGGCAATCTCAAATGCGATATAGTCGCCAGCCTTTGAGAACCGACTGCGATGGCTGACGCAAATCCAGCTCTACTTTGGTCAAATCAACTCCAGCATATAAAGTCTGAGGACATACCTGGCTGAAGATGGCCCGCTGTTCAACACCAAATCGTTTGGTATCAGTCCACCATCCCTTCGGTGGCTTGAAGGGCCTGGCGGAGACTTGGCCTGCGATGGATTTAGAGGATAAAACTGCTTTGATTAAGAGGACAAGAGGCAGCGCTAAGGCGAAGAGAGTGCCAGAGAGAATATAGGGAGACATATCAATAAGTCTAAACATAGCTTGAGAGGCTTGAGAGCTTAACAATGTTGCGGGGGGGAAGATAATAATTGCTTGAATTGTCTACCGGCGAAGTGGTTTTCGGAATTTTTTACTAATAACTATATCCTTCTGGCGTTCAACTCGAGATACGCTCTTTTGTATACGCATTATGGTTATGATCCACTCGGGTAGAGCCTAAGGTTTGCTTCTGGACATTCTATCCCTTGTAAAACGCAAAGTGGCAAGTCTCAAATGACCTAAGCCTGTTACTGCTGATAGCTTTTCCAGGTTAAGAAGGTACAGTTTACTCTAGACAATATGGAAATGTGCTGTTCCGATAACAACGCTACTAACCGTACCGTCAGCCAATTATAAGCGTGAAATTAAAGGGATTTACTTTCCTAAAGCGGGTGTTTTTTACGCTATGGTCCTTATTAGCCACAAGTGCCTGGGTTTATTTCCTAAAGAAGTTTATCAGATAATGCCGGATCTGGATTTAGTGATAGTCACTTAGATAAGACACCAGTATCTATATAGAGGGTTTTGAGCTGTTCTCTATTGGAAAAGTGCTGGTACTAGCAGGACCTCGTTGAATTAGATAAGCCGCTAAGGAGAATTATAGGTATGAAATTAGAGGGGAAGGCGGCTTGGGATAAGAGTAGACACACTGAGCAGCTCGCTGCCTACTGTCTTCTAGTAATGGATTATATGGCATCTGTTCATTGGTTATCTTCCAACGCAAGACGCTCGGAGGATCTACAAACTAGCGGCGGAGGAACTCAAGCAGTCCAAGAATCGTCCGAAAGCCAAACTCAATTTGGGCGTGGACCCCGCAAGTGGTTCGAGATATCTACTCCGTACTACAGGGGCAATTCAGTGGCGTCTGGGGTTACCGAGGATAGCGGCGACTCGCATTCAACCATGTATCCGACTACCTTCCATATAAGTCCTCAGAGTGAGATGCGAGGTCCAGTATAGACACAATTAACCACTCGCATTTCTCGAATATTTCAGTTATCACTATCGCATACAATGGAAGAAACACAAGTAATTATTGTTGGAGGCGGACCAGCAGGTCTTGCCCTGGGACTGTCACTCGCCCGACTAAAGATTCATGTCAGTAGCCACTATTTCGACAAGTACTGCACTCTCATGCCCCGTACTAACAATGCACTCTCGCTAGTCCGTCATTCTTGAAAAAGAAGCAGAGATCACCACAGATCCCAGAGGCGTTTTCCTCACAGGAGATGCCATCAGAATACTACACAGTCTCGGGATCAACGATCTAGCGGGCATAGGTCATGGTAAGTCCACAAACTTCCAAAGCAAATGATTCCGTATACGGTCGCATTAGGTACTAATCGAGACTTGCACAGAGATTCCCCATGTGAACTTTCATCGCGGCGCTTTCAATGTCTCACCATTCTTCTCAATCCGTATTGGGGACATCAACAGTCTTGAACAAGCCTTGCCCGAAGGCATTCTGCAAATGCAGCCGCGTCTAGGTAAACGACTCTAAGCCCCATTAATATTATCTTCTATCTTCTAACGACCAATTGTAGAGATTGCATTGAGAAAGGCTATTGATCAATCGCAATACTGTTCATTTCGGCCTTCCTGTGAAGTGGTCTCAAGGTCTGAACAAGATCCACCAGTGATCGACTTCAAGGATAGCCAAGGTACACGCCAGCGAATCAAAGGAGAATGGTTTATCGGCGCCGATGGAAAACTTGGAATCGTACGAAAGCACTTCCTTGAACCAACTGTAGGCATAAAGCAGCAAGACGGTCTTTATTCTTACAGCGGCACCTGGATAGCCGCCAACCTGAAGATGAAGCTACCGACTCCAGAAACTCATCCTGACTTTCCACTCTGGAAGTTTGGTTACTCGCCGCAGGAGGTTTATGATCTCTTCTGGCCGATTGGGTGGCACTTTTGTACCCCGCCTGGAAAGGCTACCGCTTCTGGAAGATTTGGTCCTCACGAGGAAAGACTCTGGCGTCATGAATTTGCGCAAGATGAGTCACTCATCAAAAATAACTCAGAAGAGCTTCTCTGGGAACATATCACGCCGATGATCACTCTTTATCAAGACCGAAACCGCAAGCAGAATTTCAATGGCCTTGTGCAGTACCCACGAGATTGTATCGAGATCCTTCGCTGTCGACCATTCCACTTCGTTCACAAGGTTGTCGACCGCTGGTTTAGTGGCCGTACGATACTCATCGGCGATGCAGCCCACGTCTTTCCCCCTTTCGCCGGTCAAGGTATTGGCAGTGGTGTCAGAGATGCTCACCAACTCGCATGGAGGTTAGCTCTGATGCTCCACACAGACTCCAAGCCTGAAACCCATGAGAAGCTGCTCAAGTGCTGGGCATCCGAGCGGCGTCAGAGCATCAATGACGCGGCGCAGTTCTCTATGATCAACGGCCACATCTGTAATAATGAGCCTTCTTTATGGCAACGTTTGTTTTTCCGGCTTTTGATGCTTCTGCACGGCACTTCTGTGTTTCGGTATGTGGATTATATATCCCATAAAGAGAAGAAGGGATTTTCAGGTGTTGAAAACGGGTTCTTTATCAAGGGGGGGATAGGTGGCTCTCGTCTGCCTCAGATACACATGACGTCGAAGGGTCAAGCAGAGTCATTCCTATCAGATGGCCTTTTACGAAAGGAAAATACGATCTTTACTCTAGTGGTTATGAGCGACGGAAAGCCAGCAAACCAGCAACGCTTGCACGCTGAGGCAACAGCTGCAGTCCAAGAAGCAGGACTCTCATCCATCCTCACAAACAATGCGATTATTGTTTACGATGCAAATTCGGGCGGCTCATCACAGAGTCAAAAGACACTTTCAGACACTAATGGAGGGCTTGGTCATCCCATGGTCTATTCACCTTCGCCGATTGCTGCAACTGACGGGCACATGGCGAACCGATATGACAGTTCCGTCTTTGGTAAGCGCCTTGGGAGAGGCACGAAGTTCGCCATCATTCGACCCGACTTCTTTATCTTTGCTTGTGCTTCTGACTATGCTGGACTTGTCAGCTCTCTCGAATCACTGAGAGGTTTTGTTGGGTTTGGGGCTAAGAAATAGTTGACAGGATAAAGCTCCAGAGGCGTGCTATGTAATTATCAAAGAACCATTGCTAGCTAGAGACCTTTGGCATATTGTTTTACTTCTTAGTTGTTCCGCTGAATAAACTGTGGACTTCTATGCATTTACTCCCAGACCTGGATTGGTATGACGACGTGCTCAGTCACATGTTGATGCAAATGTCAGCAGGAGAATGATTGTGTTTGGCGTGAGAAAAAGCGTCAGTTCTCTGGCCTGTCAACACTTAAGAGCCCTCTCAATAATGGAGCTGGCCACAGAATAGCTCGAGGGATGAAAACGCAATATCTATATTCACAAGAACAACAAATGCCTATGAGTAAGTTCTACATGAATCTACTAAACAAGAAGATAGCAACCCTCTGCATAGAGATTATCAGGCGGGTTAAAAGTCCAACTCTGCAAAGGGTTTTGTTAGCAAAGCTTTTCGTGCCGGGTTCTCATAGGTAAACGAACGATGCTTACTCAAATTTAATAACATTTCTCAATGTTCCAACCCGGGCCATGGTGACTTCGACAACATCGCCGTCATTGAGAAATACCTTGGGACTGTGGAAGGCACCCACTCCAGCGGGAGTTCCCGTCATGACCGCCGTACCAGCCGGTATGGTTGTTCCTATATCAGGTCTGTTAGCATTGGTCCGCCTCGTGCGCAACGGTGAAGTACCTTGACTCATATGGCTGAGAATCTGCTCCGGCGAGAACACCATGTCCTTTTTAAACTCAGCCTGTTGCCTGACTTCACCATTCACTTTTGCGACTACTGAAAAGCCCGACCCATCACCAAATATGGCTGGGCTGATCAATGCAGGACCAATGGGCGCAAATTTGTCGAAGGCCTTGGCGAAGAAGAATTGGCCGGCTGAATGCTTGGGAAGCTGATACATGCGGCAGGATATGTCGTTGCCAACTGTGTACCCCAGGATATAGTCCTTGGCTTCCTTGGGAGAAATATCGCGACATTGCTTGGAGGTTACAAATACGAGCTCGCCCTTTCAGTGTGATGAGCATTATGCAGTGCAATTTCAGTCTGTGCATGGTAACTTACTTCATAGTCTGGAAGACTCTTTGCGCAAAATTCATTGAGTGGGATGTCTTCGTCTGGGTTTGCAAGAGATGCAGCTGGCTTAGTCCAAAGCGGAGGGACCGAGCTCAGGGTGAGCTATTCACATGTTAGCGATTGACTGGAAGGGGGCTGTCTGTTTTATTTTGGCATACTGAAGCTTCTTTGGCGTGGCTGCGATAGTTCAGCCCAACACAGTATAGAGGTAGGTCATCTTTCGGTAGTGGTGCTAGGAGCTACACTCAGTCAGTATCATAAATTAGAGACAGCTTCAATTCACTGAAATGGCACAGGGTGTCTTACACGGTGAATTGTTACTGTTTTGGATTGATGATTATCAGCCAAGCCCTGCAAAGACTTGACCGCGCTGACCTTGGTGCCAAGAGCAGGCGGGCCTTGAGCATCAGGACCAAGATCGGCGAAATATGTCTCTCCATCCTCTTCACACTCAAACTTGATGAGCACGGAAAAGTTGGCCATGGCGTCTGTGTATCATACGGTGAGTTGTTTGCCGCAACCCTTCAGTATGACCAATGCTTAAATACATCTTTTGTACAACATGGTCTTTTTGGAACAACTGAACATGGGGTTCGGAGGAGCTACTTACTCCATCATGCTAAAATGCGGGGACATACAGGCTACGGCGGATCTCAAGCTTGAACATTTTGAGATCCTCCGGCGCAGGATTAGCTGCAGCGAAATTGCCGAGGTTGGTTAGTCATCGGAAATACTGACTCCATGGATAAACCCTCGGAGCATCTCATGAATCCCCAATCTCGACCATTTCTCATTACCCCCGATGTTCTAATCAGCAAAACAACCACTCGGCATTGGCCTTCTGTGTAAGAGTATCCATCGACAAGCGGCGTATCTATTACTAGTCTCCGATCGAGAGTCTTTTCTGCTCTCCACAATGTCTGCCTCACCGTCTTCAGGCGGCGGAACATTCGGCGCAGTTCCATCTCATCGGCTGAGCACCAGAGTCTGCGACAATTGCATTCGGTTCGTAGACCCCGCATCAACTCTCGGCACTATAGGATCTGACAATCTCCGTGCTTCAGCTCCAAAGTCCGATGTGAGATGATCCGGCAAGTCCCTGTTGCCAGTACTGATGCGGCCGACCCATTACAGGCGATCTAGGACAACCGTCATGCTCGCGCTGCCTGAGTCGCGGTAAAATATGCAGCTACTCCACGACGCGTCGTCGGCCTGGACCAGCTCCGGGCTCCGGGCGAGCACCACGGGCAACGCGGAACACTCGCAACCGGGAGAGAAGGCATTCCGGTAATAGACGCCTACCTACTGATTGAACATCGCGGCATCTAATCACTTCTTTTTGATGACATAGGAGAAGCCACCTGGCAAGCCGATTTGATCCTTGAGGATGATGATTCTTCGGTTCCAATCGTTTCAGATCTACCCTCTGAAAGTCCTGATACCCTTGTCACTTCCCATGCATCTACTGCCAGTCAATCAGCACAGCCTCCTATTATCTCGCCCGAAGAGGAAGCTTATCTGTAAGAGAGGATCCCGCATAATAAATGCACTAGATCACTCTCATATCTTCCCGCTGACCATGTCAGGGCCGATGAGTACTTCAAATCCATCAATGAAGCCATACCACTCTTCTCCGAGATCGCCGCATTGAACAGCAAGGATACTCTATCAACATGTAGCCCTGAACTCACCGAAGCTATGCTCCTTATCACAGCCAAACTCCTCGGCTTCAAATTCGCATCTCCTAATTTTAACCTCGACGGTCGTATAGACATAATTCTTAGCAGCACAACTCTTCAAGAGGATACAGCTGGTGACTTTCCAAGTCTCGACCTCTTCCGCAAGTTCTGCTTACTCGTCTTTTATGAATTCCACCAATTCCCTGGCCAGCAAGCCTGGGTGCGGATAGGAAAGATTGTCAGGCTTGCGTATTGGATGGGACTTGATCGCCTGGACATAATCCAATCAGTCTCCCCGGAATGGTCCAATGTAAGCGATGCGGACCTCCAAAACTGGAAACTTGTCTGGTGGTGTGTGTATCGCCTTGACTCGTACGCCAACCTCTCATCCGGTACACCGTACCAAGTTGATGAACGACTTGTCAATACATCTTTAAACCAACATAGTCAGCTTTCTCAAAGCCTCATCGCCCCGTGCAAATTACCTCACGATCCACGCGGCCTTCCCGACCTTCTCCTGTGTGTCAAGGCCGGTAACGAAAGCAGCTTACTCTTCAACATCCATCTCATCACCATCACTGTCCTGCGGCAATTCGGCAGAGCAATGAGTATGCGCTACTTGGTTCCTCATGAGATCCTCACGGCAAATTTGCTCGACGCAGAACGTACACTATCTGCAATACGTCTAGCCTTGCCACGGAACTTTTTGAACCCTGGAAGAAACGCGTTCATGAATGAGTCAAATACAAATCACCACGCGAGATTAGTCCCAGTGCTGCAGCTACATATGGCACAACTCTTGGCAGCCCTTGCGAGCTGCTACTATCTTCCGGAGGGTGACGATTGGACACTTAGCTGGCAACGTGTTCTGGAGACTTGCCAGAACATAGCTGGGGTTGCAGAGAAGTGGGACAGTAATTATACTCTCACCGTGGACCCGGCGCTTTTGCTCATCAGCTTGACGGCACTTGTCTTCTTGGATATTCACAAGAAGTATACTGAGAGTACAAACACGCATCTCATAGCTGAGATTGAGAATTGCGAGCTTCTTCTGCTACTCCAGCTTGAGCAATTCTCAGCTCATTGGAAGCTTCCGAGCTTACTGATCCGTAAGTACAACCCATATTGTTATCTACCGATAGAACCTCAACTCTGACGATTGGTTCAAGTGTCGTTCAAGAGCTTCAAGGAGTCAGTGACAGGCCCACTCTACTATGCGCATGTCCAACTTATACTTTCCCGTTTTGAGAGTCCTTTACACCCAAGGTGGCTACAGTTCCTGTCATCGGCGCAGACGCATCTTGAGACTGTAACTTGGGGACATGTAGCCTAAACAGGCATATGCAAACAACATACATGTGTATATATACAGGAATTCTATTGCATGAAGTTTAAGAAGCACTATAAATAGGTGCTGGATAATAGGCACTTTTGTCTGTACATGCAATACCGCAACATTCTCACCTTCTGCTTTTGGCGTTGGAGGATTATGCTAGCATCCATCGCGCGAGGGCCAGATGTAATGTCGCCATGTCATTGGTGCGCGTTTGGCCTGCTGATTAATAACACGATAACGATCCAGGTACTATTTATATCTTGCGGTGTCTTATCACCCGGTCAATTCCCTCAATTATCTCCGTAAGGCTGTATTGGCATTACACACGTACACGAGTACCAGCATCGCATATCGAAAGACAGGAACCAACAGCAGCATGTCCGAAAACAAAATTACCTTCTTCGACATACCCAGCAGGTCGCCTCAGGTCTGCTGGTCCATGAATACCTGGAGAAGTCAGTGTCCATAATTACGGGCTCCATCAGCCGCTAACACGAGCTGCAGCGAGATTGCTTCTCAACTACAAAGGCCTTGATTATAAGACCGAATGGGTAAGCCACCGAAACTACCATGCTGTGATTTTCTGACTTGCGTAGCTCGAATACCCCGAGATCAAGGAGCGCCTCAGTGGACAGTAAGTACAAAGCCAAGTCACATTAAGCGAGCATCCAATAACAATTTGGTACTTAGTGTATCCCCAAATCAAGGAGGCGCACCCTTCACATGTCCGGCCGTTCAAATGCCAGACGGCTCATACATAATGGACTCTTACAAGATCGCCGACGTCATTGAGGAAAAGTACCCAGAGCCAAGTGTACACCTGAAAAACCCAATGCAAGACCGCCTCCGCGCATCAATGATTAAATTCATGACTGAGATGGTCCCCATTTATGTCCCCGGCGTCGCCAAAAACATCATCGGCGAAAAGAGCATTGACTTCTTCCTGGCGACACGGTTGCAAGACGTAGGAATGCCTCTCTATGAGTATGGAGAAAAGCACTCCCCCGGAGCATTCGACAGAGCGGAACCGTTCGCACGTGAGATTACGGCCTTACTGGAGGAGAATAAGTCTGGGCCATTTCTGCTGGGCGATGTGGTGAGCTATGCAGATTTTATCTGGGCGGGTATTCTACTGTTTTTCCAGTGTCTTGGCGAGGAGGAGTATAAGGAGGTGTTGAGGATCACCGGTAATGGGGAAGTCCATACTAAATTTCTAGATGGGCTGCGGCCTTGGACAGAGAAGAATATCTGATGCTATCGATAAGAGATAAAGACAAGATAGGCGTGACCTTAGCCTATCGATAAGCGCTCATCAGGCTCTTATTCGCTAAGTGCAGATCCCACTCCTTAAACTTGTCTTGCTTTAGGGTAGTAATATTTATCTTTCATATTCAGCCCGTTTCTTACACTTCCTATACCTTGAATTGACAGCCATGTTTTACTGATTAAAGAGATAGCTATTAGACACCCTAGAGTGTATTTTAATAATATCAGCCTCTGCCTTGCATAACAGACCGTAAGATAATACTTAGGCTATGGAGCTCGTTAGCTTAGAGCTGTTAATCCCTTCAGCTTATACTGTTATCGTGATAACACTATTTACAACCTCATATCTATATATATCAGGGAAGCCTGTGGCTTGTTGTTTATTGTTAAAAGCAAAAACAGATATATAAGATCAGAAGTCAGACGGTAGCTCAGCCCTATTCTCATGCCTGGAACGCTAAATGTAATATCTTACAAGCAAGGCAAGCGACAAAAAGTGGACTGGATGTTGAACGTGCTGGGTAAGTACCTGCTTATCTGCATTTACGATTTCAAAAAAGATGCAATAGGGTCTTGGTTCTGATATTCCATTACGTACAAACGATTTGATGGAAAGTTGCCCACTGGGCAGGATTTGGATATAAATCCACCAAGGTCATCTATCTTCAGAGTATGCTTTTAGTATATCTTACTGGACTCCACTTGGTTCTCACTCCTTTTCGCAGATCCAATTACCGAAAGCCATCACCACCGCAAAATGTCATCAACCGCCAGTCCAATTGATCTACCATTCCCCCCTGGCTCGCCAAGTCTACCCACATCTGCACCCTGACGTAGGCAATCTTGTGACAGATGTCATAGCCAAAAGCTAAGGTGCACTCCTGGCGCAGGAAGCAAAACAGGAGCTTGCAGTCGTTGCTATCGAGGTGGCACTCAGTGCGTGTACAGTCTTGGCCGTGCTAAG
The DNA here is from genome assembly GCF_000149555.1 of Fusarium verticillioides 7600. Classification (NCBI taxonomy): domain Eukaryota; kingdom Fungi; phylum Ascomycota; class Sordariomycetes; order Hypocreales; family Nectriaceae; genus Fusarium; species Fusarium verticillioides. The sequence goes on from NC_031684.1 coordinate 2,172,875, forward strand.
GGACGTCGGAGCTTGCGCCATCACAAGGCCGAGACGGTGCTTATGCCTCCCATGAGTCGCAAAGGTTAGGGGCCCATTCCATTCACTCTCTAGTATAACAAGTTCCTACGCCCTTCCTAGCTTGAGTTAAAGGCATGAAGCTATATTTTATATCAGTCTCATAGCTCCTAGTAAGTGCTATTCCTTTTTCGGTACTCGTGCATTGGCAGCCGCCACAAAATGCCCCCACGTAATCAGCTCTCTGCTGCAGTCATCCTGATGAAGATTGCAGTCAATAAGTGTTGGGCCATTCGTGTGCGCCATGGCCCGTTCAAGACCCCTGGAAAATTCCTCGCACGTATGGGCCTCCAGACCAAGCGCGCGTCCCTTCGCATTATCCGTACTGAATGCCTCGACCAGGCGTGCATAATCCCAGTTCTGGACGCGGTTATAGAGTCCATCATGAATCTCCACCTCGATAGTATAGCCTTTATTGTTCATGAGGAGTATGATGATGGGCACTCGGAAGCGAACCATTTGGGATACCTCCTGAGCTGTCATTTGGAATGCCCCGTCGCCTACCATTACCACGATCCTCTTCTGAGGCCTTGCAAGGGCATAGCCGAAGGAGGCGGGGATAGACCATCCAATATGACCCCACTGCATCTCGATTTCGAAATCAGCACCGAACGGGAGGCTGAGCTTGAGCCCATTGAACCATGAATCTCCAGTGTCGGCAAACACGACTGTCTGAGGATTGAGGTGGATCAAAACCTGTGTTTGTCGAGCAATCTCCTTCCTTGTCAGTCTCTCGGGCCCGCCAGAGGGCTCTCCCAAAGTTGGATCAGGGCGGAGGCGGTTGTACTCGACCATAGTAGTATCGTTCCAGCAGACTGTTTCTGAGAGCCTGGACAGGAACTCACTCATCTGGACATTGCTGCAGTATAGTTTAGACGCTACAGTCACACTATCGATGTCGACAAGCAATTGGGGTACGCTGGGCAAGGCCGTCCATCCAACAGTGCTGTAGTCTGTAAAGATGACACCGACACAAATGATGACATCTGCCCAGTTCATAATTGTATCAGCTGCAAGCGTGCTGACCTGACCCCAAAAGATGCCGGCGAATTGAGCGTGATCTTCAGGGATTGTGCCCTTTGCAGCGGGCTGTAGCACAACAGCACATCCAATTGCCTCCGCCAAGTGACGCAGTGCGTCTTGTGCCATGGCCCTTTGAACCTTTGGCCCGGCGAGAATGACGCACTTCTGCCGGGAGCTGATAAACTCGGATGCCTTGGCCACAGCAACGTCGAGTGAGTGCCGATCGCTTGACACAGCCGAGACTACAGAGCTGATGGGTCCAGGACGGAGACAAGTTTCTCCAGCCAAGTTAGTTGGCACTTCGATGTAGACGGGCTTTCGGTGTGCAAGGGCAGCTCGAATAGCTTGGTCGATCAACCCGGGGGCATGGGAGGCTTGACGAATGCGAACAGCGCAGCAAGTGATCTTTTTAGCCATCTCAAGTTGATACGTCGTATCATATTCTCCCAGGGTATGATGTAGTATATGATGGCTCACGTCATTGGTATTTGGAGATCCGCTGATGAGTATGACAGGCAGGTTCTCAGCGTAAGCACTGCCTACGCCATTGAAGGCCGAGAAGGCGCCAACACTGTAGGTCACGATGCAGACACCAATTCCATGGCCACGGGCGTAGCCTTCAGCGGCAAGGGAGCAGTTGAGTTCATTGGTGCACTCAATCTCTGTCAAGGACGGATGCGCTTCAAGTTTATCGAGAAGAACAAGGTTGTAATCTCCTGGAACAATGAAGTGATGATGAACATCGAGTTGGGCAATCCTCTCTGCGAGATAGTCACCCACAGTGAAAGGCGACATGGCGAACGTGGGTTGAGATACTCGCGGGAGTCTATTTCTGACTCCAAGTGTGCATTTATTCTTATTGACTTGTGCCTTATAAAACGACAATACTGACATGCCCTTTCTCTTTGAAGACGAACAGACTATTTTAGGATAGTTTTGCCCCACAGTAGGTAATATAGCGTCGCTTTAATAATCTATCTTCTATCGTCATGTCAGCACCACCATGATCTGATGATTCTGATTGCTAATTGCTGATTGCTGTCTGCCAGAGACCTGCTGGCGACCAATGACCATCATACACCACGAATACCAGTTGATTTCCATGGGAATCTGGTTTGCACCATCTCAGCAATCAGATCATCTAGCCATAGCGAAACTCAAATTATGATATCAAGTTACGGAAGTTCTACATGACGCTTTGATAAGGTTGTATCATGTTATGATGCACATACACTGACATGGAAGGGATATCAAGCCATAAAATAAACTAGTGCTGCTCAACATACGCACTAGACCCAGGCTAGCGACAACACGTTATGCTGCACCGAAAAGGGATGTATTAGAAGATTATGCCCAGATGCAAGGGATAAACCTCTTGATGCATCCTCCGCCTTTACAGATACAAGCCATGGCTGTTACCAGCAGCAACATCCCCGCCTCAGCTCAAGGCCCCAATAGGCCAAACAGCAGTCACTTGGAGTTTGCATGGCTCCCTGCCATAATACTCCCTCTTCTTGCCCTCACAGCTTTAATTCTCCTAGGTACACAACGATAAGCACTGCCACGGCCCAACCTTACGCGATGTTGCTAGGTTGACTAATAGCTATCAAGGATATGTTCATGGGCAAGATTCGAGTTCCCATTGATTCGAGAGTCGAGAGTCGGCCAGTTCTTCTTCCTCCGTCTCCAGAAATCACAGACGGGATCTGCCTCGCTTAAATGCTGTTGCTCCACCCAAAACAGGTCAAATGCTGAGATCTGAGCTCTTACATCAGGTGCATCCTGCTTGGGCGGTTCTAGACCGCGAAACGACCTGGTATGTTTAACTCAAGATCTAGTATACCCCCTATACCACACATTTCACTAATGGTACGTGCTTATTCTCAGCGTTATTTGCCTGAATGTCATCAAGGATGCAGATGTGTCCGTCATCTACCTTGCGAGCATACCTTTCATACTAGCTGCATCGCCACTTGGTACTTTGCCGGGCATGACACTTGCCCTATCTGTGCCGATGACTTTCTATCACCTCGACCCCTCCCTCAGCGGCCACTGCCAGTCCACATATAGAGTTATTACCTGGAGCTACCATTAATTATTCAATGTAGACATCACCTTGACAAGCCTTTCATGTATCTGTATCACCTGCATATTCTATTAATCTTTTTTCGGTTAAAGCCTTATATTGTAAAGCGATAAGTCTATTTCAGCGAGACTTGCACACATGTATCACCATAGTCCATTTCAAATATCACACACCATTCTCTAAAGTCTGTCCAGCAGTATCAAAGCATTTTGTGGCGATGTAGCAGCCAAGGACTAACCAAGTAATTTATCATAAAACAAATATTGACTATCGGATGCTGGATGGCCGTTTCTGGCTGGGTATCGGTTATCATGATGACGACTCTACCCTCTCATCACTACCTTTGTCATCTTGAGCCTGTGACGACACCATGACTTAACCGTCCATACCAGCCCCAACGCATCCGCTTTCCATCTCTCGAATCATGTTATATTGTACTGATAGGATCATGCCATCGGAAGACCAAAAGAGTCCTACAAAACTGGACTACATCAAAGTTATTCCGTCGAAAGTCAGCAAAATTCGACAAATCATCCGTGGATTATCCCAGGCAAAAGATGAAATGGGAAATGAATATGCGTCATAGTCAATAGAAGAACAAGCACTCCACTCCCACGGCAGACGATAGTCTAGCATAGGATGCCAGTCGAAGCCAAAGCATTGCATCTCATGAAAGGTTTCATGATCCTGAAACAGGGCAGTGCCCTGTGATAGTTCATCGTCTGTTTGGGTTCGCCCAAAGGTAATAGACTGATTTAACGACATCCTGTCTTTCTGGATACCTTGAAATTCCTAAGCAGGGGAACGGTTGCTTGCCATTTGTTTATGTATATAGATCTAGCTTATAGTAAGCAAATTCCAGTACCGAGGGCTAAATTTAACACCATGATGCCATTGTTTGAAGAGTCTATTGTGATGTAGATAAGTCATATCCACCCGGAATTTTCTTTAAAGTTAATAAGAGAAATTTAAATCATTATGATCATGATCGTCACATGATGGTTTGTTGCGACGCCTTGATTGACTTGTAATGAGCTCAGCTGTGTTAAACTTCATGGAAGCTAATCTAACCTTGTCATAACGCCAATCTTGCACGCTAATGCCACAAATTCCATCATATGATTTAGAAGTCTCGACTCCAAAACGACTGCAATTCTCAATAACAGTAAGCAATCTCCTGATCCCTCCGATATCAGCAGTAAATGATCTGATGCATGTATGCTCTGATAAATGCAAACGAATCTGTCTGATCGAACACGTCCCCCTGGTCTTTGTTGACTCCCCCACATCGCCAGGATATTGCTTACGGGGAGCAGTTGGGTTTGTCGCAAATTATGTTAGTATTTATATGGACAAGCGTTCGTTTGGCACACAGCACTCCCCATCTACAGTCAGCGCAAAATCTAATCAGCATTCTCAATACGCCCATTGTGTAATAGTTTTCACCTCGAAAGATCTTATCTGCATTGTGCATCAGGCTTGAAAGAACCCTGGCTGTCAGATCTTCAGGCACTAGGCCACTTAAGGAGCTTCAATTCACGTAGCCATTCATGTCTCAATACGCCATTTCCTGGGTCCCGGTCTCTGTTATTCAGGACCAAGAGATGACATATGAAGGGGAGATGCTCAGCGTGCAATATGAAAGGGCTCGTTTCGAAGTAATACAGGTAATACAAAACACTAAGGCCAGGACCAAGAGTAGCAAATCTTTTTCAGCGGAGGGTTATGTAAATAAGTATGCCTTCAAGAACTTACAATAATTAAATGTTATTAATATAATACAGGAGAACTGACATATAACTTGATCATATATATAGTAAATAGCGAAGCACCTAAGATTTATGCTCAGTTATACCCTAAACCTGCTTTTCCATACGTCGGGTGTCCTTGTCCCTTGCTTTCCATAACCGCAAGTCCTTCACCCCTTTTTGGTTCAACCAAGCTCATACCCAGCAGCTTCTCATAGAACGGTACAGACTTTTCCCAATTTCCCGTGAGCAGCATCGCTCGTCGCAGATCCGGCATCTCGTCCAACACTTCTCGCAAACAACGAACAAGCCAGCTCCCCAAGCCTTGTCCTTGGTATGTTGGATCGACCCACACATCTGTGAGATACGCAAAGGTGACAAAGTCGGTCACGAGTCGAGCGATGCCAATCAGTTTGCCTGGCGATTCTGGTCCGGAGGATTGAGCCGAGTCGTATATGCCGAAAGACAGGGAGTTGTGAAGGGCCTCTTTAAAGGCTTCAGGTGATAGCGCGCTGGCCCAGTAGAACTCTTTTGAATTGAAGATATCTGTGAGTTGGGAGATAGGGAATAAGGTGGGGTCTGTTGAGATGGTGAATTGATCCTTTTGCCAGGATCGTGACTGGAACTTTGCTCTGAGAGATGTCATGGCGGGCTCGATCTGTGTGGAGTTTCCAGTAAATGCGAGGATAGATGATAGGAAAGAATGAATATTCGATGAGGATTTATGCTTATAAGTACGCGACCTGAACACGGTGAGTCACTGGCTTGTGATGCGCCCTTCGATCTACGAGGGCCCGAAGTGGGCAATGAGGAGTTAGTCTCGGTGTTTCACCAATGATAAGCCGTCTTTCGTATCATGACTTTGCAGTCACCGAAACCAACAGGTCGATTTTATATGATTTTGGATGACTCAGACTACAGACGCAGTGCTCAACTGCAATTTTGATTCCTACAATATTTATTATACATAGGCGACGACCGAAATCGTCCATCCCTCTTCAACTCATGCGACTCATCAATAATCGGAGCGATCTTCCGAGCCCGGAGCCGTGCCGAGTTTCCCAAAACCAGCCTCACCCTGGATCTCAGGGGTGTCAGAACGTGAACATGGCCTGTGCCTCGGCCATGAACCCCGATAAAGTCGGGTTATCAGGCTCTGTCTTGGTGACAGACCCTTGCCAGCCCTGCTTGTAGACTCGCGTTTCCAGAAATTCAAGTTCCATCCCGCCTGAAGCACGAGACTGCAAGATTTGCAATAACTCTCTGACCTTGTTGTCGCCCTGGATAAAATTCCTAAGACCATTCGCATTGAGATAGCGGTAGGCCGCGCTGTATGACCTGTTGTCTGAGCTCCATCCTCCAATCGAGTAGCTTGCGACAACAGCGCCTGGGCTCAGCATGATGGCGCGATCTAGTTCCTGGAGTACGGCGTCCAATTGCTGAACTTCGCTGGAATTGAGCGAATTGGCAAATCCGAAACTCAAGTGAGCTGTGACTGTGTCGTAGGTGCTGGATAAAGCTGTTTGCCTGGCGACATCGCTAGAGGTGAACTTGTAGACGTCTTTCTTGGCTGGCGCCACAGTGATGGATTTCCAGGCGCTGGCGAGCTCTGTTGCTTGTTGGCTGGCCTCGAATTGAGCCCGACCAGCCAAACTCTTCCAATCTTCCGGACACTCCTGTTAGCACGGTTCTTATCGAGCCGCTTCACTGTACTTACCGATAAACAGCTTAGCTTTGTTCGGAGCGTCATGCACAATCCCCCACCAGACGATGCCCGTTTCTGGATGGTCGAGGTACGTCTTTAGCGTAGCCGCCCATATCTTGCCGACCTCGGAATTCTCATCCGAGAGTGAGGCAGGGTCACTAGAGTTCGAGAACTGGAGGCCGATGACTTCTGTGCCCTCGTAGGGAGGGAACTGAGAGTTGACCATGGTGGTTAAACATGCAATTGAGGTTTTATTTGATGACTGCAAAAGATTACACGTGTATGAACCTGGCCTTTATAAAAACACTGGGACCGCTGACGTAATGTGATGGGGCTACCTGTCATTTTCAGGCCGTGTAGCGACCGTGTAGCGACCGTGCTCACTGTCAGCCGTTGAATCCAACGCTGAATGTGAAACGAAGCTCATTAAACCCTTGCCATTTGCACTCCTTTTTATGTACCTCACCAGGGAATCGCCATAGGGACTCCAGTAGGATCTCGGCTACTTTTCAATTTATCAAAACATTGAAACATTCATAAAGATACTCGTCAATGAGCCTAGTAAGTTAAACTCTAAGTATACGAGGTACCATCTCCGATATCTTAAAGCGTAATAGGTGTCCTTCTTATCCACTCCCAGCTCGTAGAAACTCTCAATCAAGCTCAAAACAGCCAGAGCAGCACCGTAGGTCATGTCAACATGTTCCTCGTTAGCCTCCTTCTCAGGGCTAGCAGTCAATTCCTGGTCTTTGGTCGTCCAAAATTGTCTTGTAGGCATCTCTTCCGGCAGAGGATGGAAAGGCAAGCCGGAGGGCATCTCGCCGTCTTTCTTCAAAGGTAAGCTGACGCTCTTGTCACTATCAGACCCAGTTCTGAGAAGTTTCAGGACGATGTCATACGCCTCAAATTCCTCGTTACCGTTCTGGAGACCTTGGAACATAACGTACACGGCTCGGACAACGCTTTGCAGTGCACCTACGATCCATGCATGATGGGACGAGGCTGCTTCTCCGACGATATACAGTTGACCTAATGCGTTAGGCTTGATGATTTCTTGCCACATATTGGAAAACTGCCCGGGACCGAAATACGCGAATGCTCCCGACATGTGTTGGTCTCTATACCAGTCGTAGCCGTGGTGATCGATGTATTGCTCTTCAAGAAATTTCACCATCTCCTCAAATGGGCGTTCCCTTCGAGCATGAAGCCGTGCAAGGTCGTGGATGATGAGCCGCTTGAGCTCCGCGTCGTCTTGTGTTGTGTTGTTGGAACAGAGGGCGCCAATACGCTGGGCATCTTGACCCCAGGTATAGGAACACAAAAGCACGGCGGGCTTTGTGGGATCCCACTTATCCTCACCCTCGTTTGACTTGATATTGTACGATGGGTACACACAAACGCGCAGAGGCAAGTCTGTTCGGGATACGCCACCTTTGGCAATGTTGAATGGCGGCGTCTGCCACCATGCAGTGCGGAATTTCATGCCGACTTTGGAAGAAGCGCCATACCCAAGAGCTCGGATGGCCTGCTTAGTACCCCAAGACAAACCAGCATCCGAAAGCTCCATACGCTGAAGGGCACCGAGCGTTGTGCTGTTGAAGATGGCAAAGTACTCCCTGTCTTTGGTCTCGACCTTTTTCGTCTTTGGGTCTGTTCTGGTGGTTTTGATCTTCATGGGAGTGTACGTGCCAGCTTTCCGCTCTCGACGGAGTGGAACTTGAGCATCGATTGATTGAACCTTGGTGTTGTATTCAATGCGCTTCTTGATCTTTAAAGCCATCCGCTTGGCGATCTCCTGTGCACCACCATCAATGCACCACCAATACTGGATGTCCTTTGTTGCTGGGTCGTCGTCCATGTCGGGTGTGTGGAAATCGAGCTCTTCCAGGACACACTCTGTGAGAGATTGGTCATACCAGCCTGTACCACTACGAAGAGTGAGCTATTGAGAATTGTATCTTTAATGCAACACTTACTAGGTCATTGTCTCGAGATATTCGATAGTGTTGTAGTTAAAGCCAGGGCCCTGGGGGAACTCGTCTTCCGCTGGAGGCTCTGGTTCTTCCCCTTCCTTTCTCGGCTGGCCTCTGTGATCTCAAGTCAGTTTTGTCAATAACTTCAATAGGCGAGGAAAACTTACGAGCCAAGAAATTGTCGAACACTCATATGATCCGCCTTCATCAGAAGATCCCATAATTTTTGGGATGCTGGCCCTCTAGGCCTACGTTCCCCGTCTTCACCGACACTCTTGAATCCTTGCTTCTCCTCATCTTCCTCTTCAGCGATTGCCGCCGTGAACCTCTCCTTTGCAACCTTTGTGAACACCTCGAGAGCGGTGCTGACTAGTTCGCTGGGGTTGGTCTTAAGGAGGCGCCTATAAAGAGGTCAGATGGAGTTCCAAAACTGTGTGTTTTCCAAGCGACATACTCTGGTAGGATCTTGCCGTTCGGAGGAAGGCCTTCGTTGACCTGGTACGGGTCATTTGCCTTTTTCTTCGGGTCCCAGACATTACCTCTGGTGGTTATGTCGTTGAAGTAGGCAGGGCATTCGTCGAGCTCGTCCTTCAAATAATACGGGATCAGGCCTGGTTTGCTTTCCTGGGTAATTCCAATGTACTGGAACAGTTGGAATGTTCTTGAGAAATTAGGCAATGACTTCGAGGTGCGTCTTGTTAATCTGGCTCACCTCTTCATGATAGTGTTGTTAGGAAAGCGCATAGCACCAACATCATAATAGTCGTGTTCCTCATCAGAGAAATGGTGAGTGTAAAGACGTCCACCAAGTCTGTCTGCACCAGCCGCCTCAAGTATATCATAGCTGATCTTAAGACCTTTTCCCTTGAGTTCTTCATGCCCGTTGAGCCAATCAAAGAGAAGGGCAGCAAAACAAGCCAGCGACGCCGGCACCGACAATGCCAACGCTAATCTTACCCTCCTCCTCGGGGATGTAGCCTGGACCAGTGGCCTTCATGGTCTTCTTTCGGAGTGAACCAATGTTATCCTTCGCATCGAACTTAGTAGGAACAGACTCCTTCAAGCGCTCGATAACACCCTTGAGATCATAGTTCCTACTCGCCTTGGCGACATCACGAGCCCACATATGCTTGTAGGACTTGGTGAATTGATGGACTTCTGTGAAGGTGCCTTGCAAAGACATGGTGGAGAATTGAATGCCAGTTACTGGATTGAAAGACGTGAAGTGAGTGCTGTAGAGAATATTGGTTTGAATCTCCAGCACAGGATCTCTCTTTTATGGATTCATGGCAAATTTACCCGCATAGAAGACTTACGCTTTGTTCTCTGCATAAATGGTCCATTAGCGACTTGTACAGCCGTATGAAATGCAAGTCACAAACGCAGCACGAAAGTGGACAGCTGAGTCTCATCAACGTCTCAGAAAACCTTGCCCTTTCTAGCGGTTGTATTCTTCCATTAACAAATAAGCTGTTGCATATTTCAAAAGCAACGCCAAGGTGGATACCGTGTCTCTCCAAGCTTTCAGCAGTTCTTCTCGTTTCGAACGACTGCATTCTTCTATCGAGTCATCTGTTGCATATCTTTACGACCTAGTCACTTATTTACAATGGCTGGCTGACTTGAAACATTATGGCGCCCTTTGGAGTGAAGGTGGCTAGCTGAGCTCAATGTATAGAGGCCAATTCCCTTCACACCGCTCACAAAGAACTTACAGCATCCATCATACCTCAAATACCTCTCATTGCAATGCTACATTGATGGCTGAAACTTTATGCATATTCGGGAACTCAAAACGTGAAATCTCTGGCAATGTGGCTGGCTGAAGAGAATAATTACGGCCGACTCGGTCACATATCTAATTATTATAAACAATGCCTTAAAATTCTCGTTTAGCGGGCTGTGGAGCTTTTCACTTATGGCCAATCGCATTGTTGATATTTGTGATATGTGCACCACTATGTGAGGCCCTCAGACGGTTAGAACAGAGCCAATTGTAGCTTTAGAAATCATGCATGACACGACGCATTGGTATCAATATTGCAGTCTGTGGGCTTTTAGCTTGCAGACATGACTAGTCACAAGGGTCATAAAGATGGCGTCGAAAGAGAGGGCTGAAATGTCGACTCCGGTAAGGCCTGTCTGCATCCCGCTGTCCTACCCCACAACAGTGCAGGAACATTGAACCTGCTGTACAGCGTTCAACGATTAGCGCTGTGGCTAATGTGCAGAAAGAGAGTCTAGCCAGATGCTGGTTGGCAATGTCTCATTCCTGGCGGCTGGTAAAGAACCTTCGGGGCAAAGCGCCCGCAAGCTACGAGGTCTTTCAAGGTATCAATAACCTCAGTCTATTACTTACCATAGCCTTATGTTTGAGCATGTTTTAATCATTGGTCGGGCATGGACCCAAGCGGTAGACATTCCCCAAATTGGCTCTACCTTGGTATTCTCAGCTTGTTGTATCAGCCAGCCACAAGTCGTGAGAGCATGTTCTGGACCAAATCTTCAAGAAAGGAGGTAAAACTAAACACCTTGATTCTATAATCTACTGCTGTACATGAGTGTTGAACCTACTCGGAGTAGGAATGCAGTTAATAATAGCGAACAAAAGGTGCATCATGCTAATAAAGCACTGGAAAATAAAAAGCCAATTGAATCCTATGTATCCTTAACCTCGTCAAGCTACTATCCCGACTAAGTTTCATTGTCACCCGCTTTCTTCTCTTTATCTTCAATCATGGGCATCTCTCTCGAGGATCTTGCTCCTGCTGTTCCCGTCGTCAGTATCAGAGTCCCAGAAGGCTTCATCTACGGACCTACTGTTCTTCAGCCAACTCTTCAAGAGTATGATGAGACTTCCAAGAATGGGGGTTACTCAGACGTCACTGATGAGAATGGAAATGGGCTCGGAATACCTCCACCTCCCCCCTAGATGTCCTAGACAGGTTCAAAGGCCACTTTCAAGGGGTTTGGCTTCAACACTATCTTCAGGCCTTTGAGCCGAAACCCAAAGACTATTACGAAGTTTCCCAAGCCCCCAACCGACAAGAGCACCAGCAACCTCCTGCAACTCAACCTGACTGGCGAAACTCAAGTGTTCAGTGAGATATTACTTAAGGATGTACCCAATCGTGGTTTGTTTGATCAGGCCGACATTGACCTCATCGGTCGACCATATACGCAGTCTATTGTCGATGCGATGCCCGACGAAAAGGGAAATTTCCCAGAAAATCCACCTGTCATCCACTTCGAACCAGGACTATGGATGCGTGTGCCTCAGGTTGAGGACATGCCGGAGCTTGCAGCCTCTTTTTGTCGCATGGGATCTATTCCTCATGGCACAACCATCAACGCTCAAGGATTTGAGCCTGCCCGCACTTCCAAAGGAGCCCCCAAAATTGATCCCACCAGCATCACTCCACTCGAAATCCCCCAACTTGGAATTCCTCCCATCAAGCCTCACAAAACTGTTACCGAACTGAAAGAGAAAAGATTCGACAACCAAGATGCTGACAAAGACACTACTCGTCGCCTTCCCCAAGATCTTCGCAAGTTTATTGCCAGTGGGTCTATCACCCAGCAGATTATCGATGACCCAAACACTATCCTGCGACAGGCTAATGAGGGCAAGCATATCGTTGAAAACACCATGTTTATTGTCTCGACTAATGCTCCGCCCGGTGCCTTCGGCGGTGGAACATCCAACATTGGCTTCAATATCGGGTCAGATGAGGGCAAAAAGGCAGAAGCTTCGCACGAGAAGAAAAGCGGTAACGCCAACGCTGTCGACGTGACGGCTCAGTACTGGGTCTCCAAGATCCGTACCGAGGTTGAGCTTGATCCTTCCATGAGCGTTGGCCAAACTGTTTCTCCTGCTTCTCAAGGCCCTAGAGATGCTGTTCCCGAGTTCTTCATCGACGAACACGTTGAGATTCCATCATCCAAGAAGGTTGTCATTGTCGCGAACGACCAGATTCAGTACTCTCAGATGGTGATGCTTGATTTCAATGGACTTAAGTGGCCTCATGTTACTGTTGCAACTCTTGCGCCGATTGTGAGCCTCGAGAAGCCAACACTTTCTTCGGCTATAGAGTATGGCAAGGGATCGTCTGAATGATGTACTGCTGCCAAGTTAGCCTTAAAGTCCATCCATAGGCCCATCTCAGATCTCTTAGTAGTTGTTCGGGCATGTAGCCCAACCTGTGTCCAGCTGAAATGGCATTCTCATTTGGACTTAGAGTACGGAGTATCCGGTAGAAATATGATAAGCTCAACCTATCAAATTTATGAGATTATGAGTGTTACGCACGTTACATGTTCAGATGGATATTCGGCAAATATATCATTATCTCTTGTTATCGCGGCTTTTTTACTCGTTGATGAGTTGATTGTTGTGGAATAACCTTGCGCTAACGGCTACGACGGCAGATGTTCAGACTTCTAGACTACTCCGCAGACCTTATCAAATCGGTGACCGGCCCACTCCGATAACGTAGCTATCTTGCCGTCGCAAATTGCCGACATGTATTTCTCAGCTTGGTATCAAAGGCCCGATCGATATATCCTGCCACATTCTCCCGCATGATTGTCCTTATTATCCTACTCAAGCTCATACGCCTGTACCATTGTTGATGTTCAACTCGCCATTAGTATCATTTGCGAGTGACAGCCACAAATATGGACAAGTCAGAAAAGTCACGCAGTCTCGCGGCTGATCCGCCCGTAGACGTATCTGAAGCAGAGTCCCAGGCCCTAGACCGTTCAACCATATGGCTCGACCGACTACGAAGATGGGGATTAGAAACGCGAGGAATGCAACCAGTGCCCATTGAAGAACGAACTGATACTCGCTACATTAACATATTCTTCATGTGGTTCACCATGAACGTCAACATCCTGCCGTAAGTCTGAGAAATGCACATGATAATGTACAGAGACTAATCACAGTGTTTATTACAGTATCGTGACCGGCATGCTTGGAACTCTGGGCTTCGGTCTCTCGTTAAAAGACTGCTCTCTTCTCATCTTGTTCTTCAGTTTGCTATGCTGTGCTTTCCCGGCGTACTGTAGCACATTCGGCGCTCGAACTGGTCTGCGACAGATGCTTATTTCGCGCTTCACATTTGGGTAAGTAAAGAGTCTAACGACGTTCGCGTATCGGTCATGGTTCAATTGCTAACAACTTCTGCTATAGATACTATCTGATAGTCATCATGGTTATCCTCAATCTATGTACAAATGCCGGCTTTGGCATAATTTGTTCTGTCACAGGCGGCTCGACTCTTGCTGCCGTTTCAAGTGGCTCCATCAACAGCACTGTAGGAATTGTCATCATCTCCATTATTGCGATGGTGGTATCCTTCATTGGATACAAGTTCCTCCATCAGTATGAGCGCTATTCGTGGATCTTCAATCTGATAGCCATTATCATCGCTACTGGTGTCGGTGGAAAACACTTGAGCAACCAGGTTGAACAGCCAGCGGCATCGGCATCTACAATTGTTAGTTACGGCGGTGTTATTGCAGGTTTCATTATTCCATTTTCGGTAAGCTCACCTCAAACAAAGTCCCCCACGCCTTTCTGATAATGATCATGGCTGAATGTTTATGACAGGCGTTGGCTGCTGATTTCTCCGTTTACTGCCATCCTAAAGTCTCTACGTGGCGCATTTTTGCCTACACCTATGCCGGAATATTGTTCCCTGTCGTGTCTCTTATGATTTTAGGAGCTGCCATTGGCGGAGCAACACCCAACGTTTTGTCCTGGAAAGACGGCTACGATCGATTCACCGTAGGCGGTGTCATGCAGGCGATGCTTCTCCCCGCTGGAGGCTTTGGCCGATTCGTCGCCGTACTGTTGTCTCTGTCCGTCATTGGAAATCTCGCAGCGTCGATATACTGTATCTCACTCAACTTCCAGCTGTTGGCCCCATTCATGTTGAAGATACCACGCAGCTTTTTCACCATTGTCTACACCGTTGTGGGCATTCCGGTATCTATACAAGCCGCCAAGTCCTTCTTCGACAGTCTAGAGAACCTGATGTATCTCATTTCATACTGGGCTGCAGGCTATGTGGCTGTTATTGGTACCGAGCATTTCGTCTTTCGAGGGGCTGATTTCTCAAGATACCACCCAGATCATTGGGACCAGCCTACTAAGTTACCGACAGGGCTTGCGGCGATTGGTGCTATGGGTATTGCGTTTGGCTTGACAGTCCCTTGTATGTCGCAAGAATGGTATACTGGTCCTATTGCTAAAACAACTGGGGACATTGGGTTTGAGGTTGAGCTGGTTCTTGCAGCCCTTCTCTATGTTCCGCTGCGGTGGGTTGAACTCAAGTTCCGTCCTATTTAAAGTAAAATCCATTATAAGACAGTTATATATTTATTGCTTAAACGAATCTACATCCTCTCAGTTCCTTGCCCACCCATGCCGAGACGGCAGAGGTTAAAATTACCTGAGTATTCTGTTTGCCTCTTCCAGGGTCTCCCTGTCTTCCTGCATTAAGGGAGCTGTCAATCCTCTTGATTGGACCTTCCGTGCTGATTCTTCCACCCAATGCGGTCATCTTCGAGACGAAGAACAATCGACGGGATTCTCTTTAACTGCATCCTGTACCGGCAGTACGTGCTTGCATCATTCATGTCAAGATTGTTTCCTGGTTTATGTATCTGGAGATTTAAGCTTACTTAGGATACGTAGGAGGGCTAATTCATCTTATGGCATATTCTTCTGGCCTTTTCGCATTCCTGGCATCGGTGTGTAGGTCGGCCGGACAGCTATTAGTATTTGGATGATGAGTTGATGTGCAAGCTTTCCTTTCACCTGCTTGTGGCACAGAACTTTGAACTTGCTGCCCTCACCCGACAATGTTGCAGTAGCCATGAGGCCGAGGCATCGAACGCACGGAGTTTCCATCAGAGGACCCAACTCAGAAGTGCGAGCGCTGTCGTAGCGAAGCGATTTGCTCCTTTGAAGCCGCGATTCCGGCGAGCAGTTGCTCAACTATATGTAGTTTCTGTTGTCGATGCGGACCAGAAAGGTTGATAGCTTCGGGAAGATCTCGCCCTTGATCTTCTAGGAGATGGAACCCATCACCCATGTCTATGTCCATGCCATCATCTAACTTCAACACGTCTAATGACTGCATATCGACAACATTCTGGGGGCTTTCGAGAACCTCGGCTCGATTTACGGCCTGACTATGCTCTGGTGGTGTAACAGATCGTGTCGCTGACAGCGAAGAATTCAATCCAATATCCACGGAAGCGTTTTACTCGCAGCCAGTATCGGTATGCCCTTCTAGCGGGTTCGTCTATAGTCGCGTCTGATCCTGAAATGAATGAGTTAGGAATGATTTGTGCAGCAGTCTCGTAAGGTGGACTTACTCTGTTACTGTGGCTACCCCTATTCGGAACTGTAAACATAATCTCTTGCTCCATGCCCTCCAAAAACTTGGTTCCACGCATGCGCTTGGTTGGCATTTTGGCTGGCATCGGTGATTGGTAGTAGTCAGGTTGTAGACAGATAAAGCATAGTAACAGATGATAACGTGGGAAGCAAGGGGTAGAAGATGATGAAGGAAATGAGTAAATGAATATAAAAAACCCGGTTGTATACTACTCACCGCTGTTGGACTCAGGTGCCTGCATCATTAATTCATTTTAAAGCCTGCGAAGGCTCGCACTAATTCCTGCGCTCGCTGTGAATTCTGAGGGGTTTAGACACTGCTATGATGATATTGTGCATGCGGTTGAAACAACACATGTCGCGTGGGCCTGTGTTAAGTAACCGTGCATAATATTACAGTCGAAGCAAAGTTCAATTAGAGTGAGTAGGTAATAAGAGCAAACAGTCATTAGTAATAAATAAGATGTAGTTCAGTATATTGCGTTTTATTACCAGTTGGTAGTGTAGTATTGCTTTGTGAATGTTGGCAGCTTAAGGCAAAAAGCTAAACATTCATCTAAGCCCATTTACAGCAAGAGCTGCGCTTATAGTAATAGGATAAGTAAAGTAAGTGCTGTCTGTCTGATCAATTTAATAAAGAGTGTAAGAATATAAATCGGAAATAGTTTATGTTAAATCGTGTTCTAGGGTAGGGTTTAGTTATTTTAAGCTATAATTAACCTATAGCTCTATTAATTAAGATAAAGAAATATAATTATTATAAAAGAATATATTTATTTTTCTTTTAATATTATATTATAAAGTATAATTTACTTAATTAATATAAATTATATAAGTATCGTAATTTTAAAATATAGATAACTTAAAAAGTCTTTAATTTAATTCAAAATATATTACTATTAGGAAATTAATTCTTTCCCTTTAGTAAAATGATTTTACTTAGAAAAGACCTTATTAATATAAAAGCATTTCTCTTTATTATTCCAATATCGCGAACGCAGCTCTGTGATTAGAATTAGATAACCATAGCAGTAGGCCTCAAAGTGCGCGAGACTTAACTCAATGATACATCATTCCTGCCGAGGAGGAGGATTCAGAGAGTAACAGTGGGAATACGAGCGATATGATTGGAAACTTTCAGCAGGGAACTTTTGGCGACCTTTGCAGCAAGGAGGCCCTACCGAGACAACCAAAACTTGCGCTACTTTCAGCTCTTGATGTCTGTATGCAATTCCAAGCGATGTCTTTGACGTTCCCAATTAAAATGATTGTCTTAGAGTAGGAAGGCAGTTCGAAAAGACCTGAACTTTTGGCTCGTTTTCGTGTCTTTCGATGCTGAATGACGTCGATGGCACCATGTATCAACTGATAGATCAGCTCTCGGCAAAGGGGCTGCACACCATATTGGGCTGATCGCGGCATGTCTGTAGCTATTATGAAGGTACTTTGAAATTTATCTTGGTAATTAGTGTAAGCAGCTGGTATGCTTATTGAAGTCTATTTTCAGATGTACTATTTAGAATTGATTTCGGCTAAAAGCTGATACTGACAGCGCGCTTTCCCTCGGTACCTCAAGAAGGCACTTTATCAAGTATGCGTAATCTTACAAATAGAAAACAACAATCTATATAAATAAGATAAAGCATAAATACTCCATTTGCTTGTATAAAGTAAACAGAAAATAATCTATCAAGCTCTCACTTCACTCGTTCGCTCAATCATGCGGTCCACTATACTCATTCTTCTGTTTTCTGTCGTTAGTCTCGCCTCTTGGCTTCCTGTAAAGCCAATACAAGCCTCAGGAGAGGATAGATGCACTTCTACAACAAGCATATTGTCTCCTATCACGAAACTCAGCCTGGAGTTTCTTGGCTGCTGCATCTCCTCTCGGTTCAGATCGAACGGCAAGAATTAAATGTGAAAGGTTAAGTGCAAGGAATTGGCGGGCGCTTTCAAAGCCAAGGCCGGCGTTGGATCCAGTAATCAGAGCGACTTGGCCAGAGAGGTCCACGTTGTTTGGGATGGAGGGGATGGATTGGAAGAGTTGACGCCATATGAATGCGAATGAGGTTGCTTCGCTGGCAGCTTGGTGCTTGGTGCTTGAGATTTGCAGACATTGCGAGACTTAGCTGTAAAAAAAGGTTTGTAACTAGAAAACATGTAATGATGTGATTGTTCTTTATAGCCGGTGTCTGATAAAATTGATAGAAGGTGCTGAAGTAAACAACTTTTAGTGGCTTCTCATGAATATGGCAGACTCTTGTAAAGTTAACGTAATCAGCCTTTTTAACAGCCTTGTTTCCAAATCAAAGTGGGTAGCAGTGAGACATGACATATGGCAAATTTTCTGCAATCATTCTCGAATTTATAAAGAATCTTCTTGCCAAGATTGAACACCAGCCCTAAAGAGTTCAGTCGGATCGTTCCGTATTCTCTATTATATTAAAACCGAAGTGTATTTTCTAACCTTATAACTAACTTATAAACTTAATACTACTACTACCTTCTAATTACCCTAAACCTTTTCTTAGCCCTAATAGCACTGATATATATATTATTATAAAACTTTCTATTAAGCTTTTCTTATATATTAGTATTTCTTAATAATTCTAATAGCTATATACTATACTTATTTCTTTTAGTAAAATGCCTTTTATACCTTAATTAAGGACTTAATCTACTCCTTATTTCTTCTTTTAATTAACTTTATAGTCTTCTTATATTTAGCCTTATTATTAGGAAAGGCTTTTAGCGCCTCCCTCTTTTCTTTAATAGCTTTCTTAACCTCCTAAAGAAGTCCTTTAATAATATAAGTAAAAGTATATATATTAAAAATAGTAAACTGCTAGATAAAGTTATTTAAAAGCCTTTTCTATTCCTTAAATTTAATAGCCTTAAAAATTTTATCTTTTTTATTTTTAATAGCTTTAAAGCTATTCTCTTTTTTAAAAGTCTATTAATAATCTTTAATATTATTAAAGTTAAAGGGAATTCTATTAATATATTACTACTAAAATTTATCTAGATATACTATATAAATAAGCTTTTATTTAAGTACTGCTATATTACTTTATTATTATTTCATATTTAGTTATTTTAGGAAATATATTAAAGCTTTTTATAGCTTATAATAGTAAGTAAATAAGTTATTTTTTAGGTTTTAATAATATTAGTATTTTACTATAGCTATTAGTTAGTTATTATAGTATTAATATCTAAGTTATAAGCTTAAAGTATTATTTATAATTAAGATTTATAGCTATAAGCTTATTCTAGCAAAGAGAACCTAGTTCCGTATTCTCCCCGCAAATGATTTAGTGCTGAAAAAGTGTTAAATAAAAGTGGATATCTATCCAAGTTAAGGGTCATAATCCACTCGCCTGTTCCATTCTTTGAGGACTGATTCCATGTCTAAGTTGTGGGCTAGAAGTGTTATTTGCAGTCGAGACTTGTGGCTGAGAGCTTGTTCTGGCAGAGAGAACCTAGAAGGACTGCGACAGCACGTTGAATTTGCACACGCCAACAACTCTCTTATTGATATTCAGATTGGCCATGCCGGTCGAAAGGCGTCCTGTGTTGCTCCTTGGTTAGAGGCTGGACTTGCCGCTGAAAAGGCCGCCGGCGGATGGCCTGATGACGTTGTGGGCCCTAGTGCTGAGCCTTTTGCTCCAGGGTATCCTACACCCCGTGCTATTGCTATCAAAGAGATTGAGCAGCTCAAGGAGGATTTCGTTTCCGGAGTGCGTCGAGCGGTTGAGGCCGGCTTTGACGTTATCGACTTCCATTTTGCTCATGGCTATCTCGTGTCAAGCTTCCTGTCCTCTACTACCAACAAGCGGACCGACAAGTACGGCGGAAGCTTTGAGAACAGAGTCAGACTTGCTCTCGAAATAGTCGAGGCAGCCAGAGCCGTTATGCCCCAGTATATGCCCTTGTTAGCTCGTATCAGTGCTACTGACTGGCTGGACAATAACCCCGAGTACGAGGGAGAGAACTGGAATGTCGAGCAGAGCATCAAGCTTGCGCACCTTTTGGCAGAGCGAGGAGTTGATGTTCTTGATGTTTCCAGCGGTGGTATCCACAAGATGCAAAAGGTTGCTGCTGGTCCCGGTTACCAGGCTCCATTTGCCAAAGCGGTAAAGAGGTCTGTTGGAGACAAGCTACTTGTCAGCACTGTCAGTCATCAATACAGGCACCCTTGCCGAGGAGATCATCCAGGGCGGCAAGGACGACACCCCTTTAGATCTGGTAGCTGCAGCACGTCTGTTTCAGAAGAACACCGGACTTGTTTGGTCGTGGGCTGACGATCTGAATACCTCCATCCAGGTTGCTCACCAGATAGCTTGGGGTTTTGGTGGTAGGGCTAAGAAAAATGCCCCTAAGCCTGTTTTATAAGGAATAAAGGGTATAGATAGATAGAAATGTTAGGGCTATATTTAGAAGTGAATATTTTAACTTGTACTTAGATTGATTACTTATAAATCTTCCTTTTCTAGCTTTGCTATATAGGTAATCCTTTTAGGTATTGAATATCAGGTTATTTGAGATTGAGAGACAAACCTCCCTACGCTATTTGTCCCCCACTCTTTCACCTATTGTGTGCCTATGTCATGTTGCAAAAACACCGCACCTTCCCAGCTACATATTCCTAACATCGTGAATGCTTATATCTTTACCTACAAATAGTATCCGATTATGTCAACCGTAAAGAAACTACCCGTCGGCGCTGGCTTCATACTCACCCACCACGCCACATCTTACGACTACATTCCACCTGTAAAATTGGATTTTGCCGGTCAGCATGTCCTGACCACTGGCGTAGCACACGAAAATGGAGTGGGATATGCTATTGCTACAGCTTTCGCGCGCGCAGGAGCATCTGGAATAGCATGTTGCGATCTACAGGGTATATCCGATGACATCATCAGCTAGTTGAAATCAGCTGCGAAACTAGCCAATCGCGAAGAGCCTCTGGTAGTGTGCTACAAAGTTGACATCTCGAGTCAAGAAATAGTCAAAGCAATGTATGACTCTATAGCTGAAGAGTTTAACGGGAGACTGGACATTCTTGTCAACAATGCCGCGCACATGGAACCGTACAAGCCTTTTCTTGAATCTGACCCTGACATCTACTGGCGAACATGGGAAGTAAATATCCGAGGCCTCTTCAACATGGCACGCGCATTCCTCCCAATGCAGCTATCGAGTTATTCCAGATTTGGCAGCTCTGGTATCATGATCAACGTATCGTCATCAGGAGTTCTGAGTGTGCGCCCCGGTAGTGGAAGTTATCGAAGCTCCAAGCTCGCAGTGCTTCGATGGACCGAGTCACTGCAAGTGGAGTACGGAGAACAGGGGCTTTTGGCACTCTGCGTGAACCCAGGAGCGATCAAAACAAAGATCACTGAAGGAGCGCCCGAAGCAGTTAGGAATGCACTTCCTCATCAGCCAGATATAGCTGGTGATACGATTACTTGGCTAGCTTCTGAGCGCAGGGATTGGCTTGGTGGAAGATATGTGAGTTATCCATGGGGTATGGAGGAGCTTCTCGCCAAGAAGGATGAGATTGTTAAGGAGGATAAACTTAAGGCTGAGAATGGTTGTTTGATACTGTGTTCATAAGACTACTAATTCTCCTTCCAAGCTACACAATCTGACTACATTATTCTCTCGTCCAATGATTACTCTACAACATCTCGCGTGATAACCCACAGCTTCTTTGAGAAAGGGCCCTTCGACACCCAGGTGATATGCATTCCCGAAGCCAAGCCAATTGCATCTCCTGCCCTGAAGTAATGCTTCTTTCCACTGAGTGTCTCTGTGACCTCAACTTCACCCTCAAGCAGAAGAATAGTTTCGTCACCAAGTACCCCAGTATAAGGTGTCGTCATGGTTCCATCCTCAGTCAGATCAGAAGCCGCAATCCCCTTTCCAGATCTCCAGACTCCACTCAGCATGGTTCCAGTTGATCCTCCATTACGAATGAAGTACAACTCGCCAGCCACGAGATCTCCTTCCTTGGGCTCAGTGAAATTGTAGTCAACCCAGTCGGGATTGTCACTGACGTGGTTGATGAGAAGATCAGTGGGCGGGTTGGCAGCAGCCTTGGTGCCATTCCAGATACACCAGTACTTCTTGAAGAAAGGAGCATCAATCTCCCAGTAAACCTCAAGTCCTTTGGGAGAGCTGATGATCGATCCAGGGCCGACTTGGTATTTAGCACCAGTCGAAACGACTGTCAAGGTGGCTGACCCGTCAATAACGCATGCGGTCTCATCGCCCAAGGGAGAGGAATAGGTGAGCTTATGCGACCCGTCGCTGTTGGCACCTGGGGATGTGGCACTCGTTCTCCAGAATCCAGAGGTGAGATTCCCAGAAGTACCAAAGGTTCTGGCAATGGTCACCTCGCCGTGGACCTGCTTGCCCAGATTGGGCTCTTCCCATTCGAAGTTTGTCCAAGTGCTGTCAGGGGAGGCTTGTTTGCCGCCGTGGACAACGTGAGTGGTTGGTTGAGACATGGTGGTGGTATGATAGATTGGTAGAATTGGTATTTGGCTGTTTATTAATTGATAGTTAAGAGAGTTTTGAGTTAAAACGATGGATATACTCGATCCTATTTGTACTTGATCGCGAGTACTGTATTGCGGCTATAGCTATGCTTCCAGCGCCCGCGAGACCATGTCAGCTCTAGCAAGTATCTCATTTGCAACATCAAAGCGTAAGTCTGTCACTCTTGAGTGTGTGGTCAATGATAATTTGGCTGTATCTGCCGCACTATTGGTCAGATTTCCGGCCGCTCATATCCAATCCCCGAAGTCCTGAAATAAGGTTGAGGACAACATGGGGTAGGATGGGATCCCCTCTCGGTGAGTCGGTGCTGGGAGCAGAGCTTTGATACTATTTGTCCATTCTCCGATGGTCATAATCTGTGCGATAGGATGCTTTTTGCTTGTTTCTAGTAGATCTAGCCAGGGCCGTAGATCCTGATTGTGTGTTTTTCCCAAACCGGAAATTTTACTGCTTTGTACAAGAACATGCATGCGGTCGGAAACACAGCCAATGAAAATGAGTGGAAAACAAGTACCCGGGACTAACGACCTTGCCAGACAGCCGATATGCTCAGACCATTCCACTTATGGAATGGCTCAACATAATCTCAAGATCAGGCTCGCCGAGATAGATAGAGCAAATATTTATAGCAGGCCTTTTCTAGACTTTATCTCAACATATAATTTCAGACCAGATCACGTTTCTGTTGGCTTTCATTTCTATCCAATCTTCAAAATCTTCCAACAGCATCAAGAACATCAAGAACAACAAAATGCCTATCTACCTAAGCATGCAACGCGTTCGCTTCTCGAGCCCAGACGCATATGAGAAATTCAAGGTATGTCTTGGAAAACAATTTACGGTTCACCTCGACTGATAGACTTCAGGTGCTATTCGCTGATACCCGCCGTCACCTCATGACCCTTCCTGGTTTCTTGCATCTGACATGGTGGGAGCATCCTGATGATCGAAGCTGGTACAACGAGTGTAGCTTCTGGACCAGCCGAGGCGCTCTCTATGATTGGCACAAAAATACCTATCACAAGTATTGCAAGTCATGGGCCGCAAACGGTGCAATTATGGAGGATATCATTACCAATTTTGAACTTGTCGGCACTCGCCTTATCCGAGTCTGCCCTGTATGCAACAAGGCAGAAGACAAGAAGTACAACCTGGCTGAGGAACAGGCTGTGTTAAAAGAGACATGCCCTCAATGCGGATTCCATTTCCCCATGCTTGAAGAAACGCCTTCTAGCTTTGCTGTTTTCAAGGATGTGCCTGGCCTACTGATGAACGATAAAGAGGATAAGCAGAAGGAAGAGGCCAAGGCATAAGGTACAAGAGGCAACCTGATATTAGAACAATAGCTCAAAATAGAAAAACATATTAAAATCAACTGCAGAGTCGCTCCACAAAGTCATGCCAATATTCGTCTTTGATATATAATTAAGATTTAGTTTTATATATCTAGCATATCTTACATGACCATTTCAATTATTTACTGTACTATGCATTTATCTTGCTTGCTCAGATGTCTATGCCTCTATGTCAAGCTTATAGGATATTCTCATTTTCTGATACATCCGTTTCATAGAGTCAGTCAGTTAATAATACACTGCGAATAGCCATTGGCCCAAACTGTCATACATCACTCTATGTAACTACTGGGACAGTCGGAAGTATAGCCAATCATACTCAAGGTATATAAATCAACCATGACATCAGTCAGGCCACCTCCTCGGGCTCACATGACGGGCTCGAGATAAGAGACAACTGGAACTTCATATCATTGTCCCTTAAATGGCTAGCGCAAACTCAAAACAGGTCGTCAACTGATAGCCGATAGTGACAGTGCCCTGACAAGCCCAATCTTCGAACGATGATTCGCGGGCATGTGCAAGGGTCATGCAAGTTAACATCCGTTGCGGGGCTTACCCCGCGCTTTCCAGGGTCTAGACTGTGATAGAGGGCTAGGATGGCTAAGGGGTGAGAAAATACAACAGACATGTTTCAGCGGGAGATTAACAGATTTTTGGTGTAAGCTGTTTAGGTATTTTTCTTTACCCTGGGGGATGGTTCGTCATAGCTGAGGTGTCAGGATGCTGGCTTCATTGGGCCAGTTCATTAGTACCCATACCGAGAATCCCCCGAGATTAGATAGCTGACAGACGGACTCATGTCCGAACAGCCGGCTGTGTGTATGTGCGTACACATGACAGACTTGAAGCTGACACCTCCAGAAACCTTGATTTATCTGCCGCACATAGCTGCAGTACCAATTTTGGTCAATTCCTCCCGACGCATCATGGCAAGATCAAATACGCCGTCTGCTCATGACTCGTTGCATCAGCGACCTGCTCGAGGTAGAGCTGCCCCTCGATCCCGACTGGGGTGCGCTACTTGTAAGAGGCGGCACGTGAGATGCGATGAGGCATATCCCTCATGTCAACCTTGTTATCGGTTACAGCTTCAATGCTACTATCCCCATCGCTCGAAACGAGCCCTTGGACCGCCAAAACATCGACCACTACTTCCTTCTCCTGCTGTATCGGGCCCTTCGTCCATCAATCCATCCACTGCATGCATTGCAGGCTTTTCTTCACCAAACCGACAAAATTCTATCGTCTGTCTACGGGAAGGGAACGAAGATGTGGCTGAGTTTGATTCATTCTCATGGTCTGATAGCAGCGACATCATCACCCTTTGCAACAATTGGGAAGGAGAACTTTTTGGTAGCTCCAAGTCCCTGTCGTGCAGCGTTAGCCGGCCAAACGGTGATCAGAATGTGATGGCTTGCTCTTCGGTCCCAATGATATCTGAGCCGTCGGACCTGGGAACTTCTAGCGATGCAGCGACTCTCTGGAGGGCGGTCATTGGTAGTCCTCCTATTGCCAGTACAATCTCGACACAGACAGACGACCAGTTCCAGCTCGGTGGCCTCGCAGCTTCTGAGAGCTTAGAAGATAAGCACTCGTTAAAGGTCTTTGGCAAGATAATGCAACCACCTGCGGCCATGTTAATGGGGGGCATCAAGAAGTGGCGACACTTACAACAGTACCTGATGAACTTGGCATCTCAAAACGATGTCGTAATGAGTGCTTTGTTAGGTCTTGATAAGCTTCTTGAGTGGGATAGCATTCGTGACTCGATCACTACGAGATGCGATGTTCAAGACCACGTACTGAATTCGTTCAGCACAATAACCTGCGCGATTCAACAGGACCTTTCTCAACTCGAATGCAGCAAGGTCAGCTCCAAGATGGATGACTGGCTAGCTGCTATATTCCTGTTGGCGTGGACTCATGTTCTTCGCGATCGAGTGGAATACGATAGTGGGTGTCTATTCCCCACTGAACTTGCCGATACCATCATTACATGCTCCCATGACTGGAATTGGTACTCCAGGCAACTTCTCTCGTGGTTCAACTCACTCGATAGCAAAGCCTCTCATTTAAGTGGTCCCACGCTTTTATCGTCCAAGGCCCTCCAAGTTGTTTCTCAGTACCCTATCCAGATCATCAGTTGCGACTACGAAGAGTCTAAATACAGAAGAGACTCGCTTGGCGAAGACGAAGACTTCCAACTACTATCTCAAAGTCCGTTTTCCGAAGTTTCTGAACATGGCGATAGTGGCATCGTCGTCCCTGCAAGGAGCCCTTGTGACATAAAAGAGATGATACTCCGCGCAATTCTGCAGCCTGCTTCGGAGTGGTACCTGAAAACACAAGCGTACTGCCGCCAGATCAGCTCCCTTGACAAACATCACTGCAATCGATTCACCCCAGACGCTGAAATGAGGGTTTCTCTAGAGGGGAAACGAATTCACAGCAAGCTATGGGACTTGTGGGCGCAGTGCCCTTCCGTCATATCCTTGTCCACGGCTGAACTGTCAATGTCAGTGGCTCCCGACGTCGCCATGAGGGTACGAGAGGTTTCCAACATATATCTAGCGAGCTTCTGGATCTTATTCGTTTATCTCCATCGCATATGTTGGTGGCATCTTCCGCATACTGAAGCGGTAACGGGCGCCCTGGAAAAGACGTGGGAACATATGAAGGACTCGTATGGGGAGTTGGACGACGGAATCCAAGAGAAGACGGTCCATCCTGCTCTAATGTGGCCGGTCTTTGTTTTTGGAGCAGAATGCAAAGATGGTGAACACCGCATTTGGGCCATTGAACAACTGAAGGCCTTGGGAAGGGCGAGGCCAGTACTTAAGTCTGAGGCCCAGGCCCTAGAAAATTTACCAGCATTTCGTATCAGCCATGGAGCCACTAAAAATGCAAAACGGGCTGCGCTTTTGCTCGAGGCGCTTACTCGAAAACAGGAGGAAACAAATTGCAGAATCGATGAGAGGGATCTGGCCATGGACATGTTTAACTGTTACTTCTCAATTGTGTAATTCACAAATCGACCTTTGAGCAGATGTCAGAAAGCGATCCAGTACTCGCTTCTATAATTCGTTTGCAGTTAGTATACAGCTTTAGCAGGTAATTGTCCCCCAAAGAGCTTCGCAAGCCGCGTTGCTTCCGTGCGCTCAAAGCCTAGGAGGGAATTGCCTCCGTAGCACAATCCTCGAAAACATGAAATCGCTAGGCCAAATGTGCAGTTCATATACTCTTTTATGCCATAATTGTGAAATAAAAACTGCTCCCTCGTTGCGAAGTACTTCTCAGGAACCAGCTTCTATGAACATCGAATCCAAGCTCGGTTAGAGTTCATGTTATCCCGGCTTCCCGGTAGTCCTTGTACGGCATCGCCCAACTAACTGCAATTCTTGAGGCATTTGCAACGAGTTGGATATGCAATAAGACTAGTCGCGAATATATAAGACTTTTCTTCTAGATCATTTCCGTAGTTGACGTTGCCATCCAGTCCTGGTCTAGCAAGTGCCTTGGCATTTTCACTCTTGTCAAGGTCAACAGAGTATTTCAGCTGACAGATACCTAGACTATGAGACAAGGGTTAAGGCCATGTTTATGTAGGATTGGACTTTGGTATACTGATTTACCGATTAACAGTGATCTGACAGGGGAATATCCCTTGGTAATGATCTTGCCTTCCACGTTCTGCCGACTAAGCCGCTTGGTCTCTCCGAACTAACGCTTGGAGGATGTTCGCAATTAGGTCCTTGGACTTGCCCCATGTTTGCTATAGAGAAAATATTTTCGAATATTAGTCTGATTCTTATGATCATACGTATGAGGCATCATAGCCAGCATATCGAACCTCATATCGAAACAGACTGCGGCGTTCAGTGTCTGAATCCAGTGACCCCGCGCGATCCACGTAATCATCTTGGCTTATGCTCATCTAGAGTTCGCAGTAACTTCCATCCTCCTTGACCCTGATGCTTTGGCCAAGAGTTGGTCTGGACCTTGTGAATCTTGTCCGTGTTGTGGGCGAACCCGGCTTCCCTGAGCCAGTTTCCTACCTGCTCAATTTCTATAAACATGTGCCCAAAAATATCTTCTGATAGCTGGATAAATGCGTATTTTAGACTCTAAAGCTGTCGTCTCTTTCCTTACTTGACAAGTATCATTAGCCGCTATATCTAGGTTTAGAAGCCCAAACTCTATTTTGACAGTCTTTACCTTATTGGATCCTCGATGTGAAGTCTAAATGACCTGATAGGCTTTTATAGTTTATGCTTCTTCTTTCTTTTGCGGACTCGAGAACAGTACTCTAAGCCTCCATGGACTTGAGTATCTTGACCCGCGGATTAATAGATCTACTTCTTCTTGGGCTTGGATCGAACAACACCTATATCCTCCATACAGGGTCATTCAGAACTCTTAAAAAGCTAAAAGAATGCTTGTCTTCTGTGAGTTTGAGTTTCTGTTTAAATCTTTTTAGTTTAAGAGGATCTGTCTCACGCCACTTCCTTCTTTATCCTCTCCGAAGAAGTCCGAAGAATGGATAATATCTCTCTCTCTCTCTCAGTAAGTGTCTCCAGTTACAATACCACACCGGTATACCAGATTGCGGAAACTTAGTTTTCCCCTTGGTTTTATTGGAGTACTGAAGAAAATTACCAGCTTGAATGATATTACGAAAAAGGATACGTTTGGCCCTGGTGATGGGGGGGGGGGGGGGGTGATGCTTAGATAGTAGCTTGTGGTGTACCTAAGGTGATATAGATTATACCTAGGACAGACTTGTCGGTTATGTCTCATCGGCTCCTATCGCCCTTTTGCCTTAGTCAACTTATGCTGTGACTGCCATCGCTCCACAAACCGATACGTTAATACACCCCTTCTTAGCACGGGAAATATGGCGCGGTAAGCGTTCAGATTGGCTTTTCGCGTCGCATTTTCGAGATGTGTTCTTACCGTCTGCGTCGTATGCTATCCTAGTGTTGGTTCCTTCTCTACTACTCCAGACCGGTGCTTGGCAATTGTCATCGAGTTACCTGGACTTATGATTGGACTTATTCCCTGTTGATGTGTAGAAGAAGACTCGGTAATGCCGTGAGGGTGAGTGACTAAGTTGACTTTCAGCGTGCCGTACCCGAGATATGTTCTTGGCTCTCCAAACGAGCTCTAGTAGTTCTGGTAAGTCGCTCTGCAAGTCTGCAACTTAAAAGTGATATGTAGGTCATGACTGTCATCGATCCACCTGAAACTCAAGTGGGTGTAAACCCTACTGATATATCGTATCTGCGTGAGGACTGACGCGCGGACGCCGCGCGGCTGGTGAAGAATGCGTGCCATCGTGACTCGCCAAGGTTCTGCCAAGAGTTCGAAAGATTGAGATCGCGCATTTACAGTGTTTTGCAGATCATTTCTATAATAATCATCAAGAGGGTTTTCAGCAAGATCGTACTATATTAAACCTACATATCATCACGTAACTCCATTCGAACAATTCAAATCGTCTCACTAGTAGACTCAAGTCACCTACGAGCCTTTCTCATATAGGAATTCCCCAGTTGACTAAGATTAACTGCTATTTCAATTATGATCTTCTCTCTAGTTACCGTACTAGCTCTGGCGCTCCCAGTGCCCGCCATATCATCCAGCAACAGCACATGCACGGCCGACAAAATCCAGACACGTATTGAATGGGCAAATATGGCAAGCGGTGACCATCAATCCTACCTGAAGGCAGTCAAGTGCCTTATGCAGCTGCCTGCTCAGACAGGCATAGAGGGTACAGTCACAAGGTTTGACGATATGAATGCCATGCATCAGGTGCAGGCGAAAACAATTCATCTTGTTGTCAGTGTTCTCCCAACTTTATTACTGTGTTGAGATAATATGCTTTGCTAACTGAACCATGTATAATTCCAGGCCCAATTCCTTCCATTTCACCGTCTCTATATACATATATATGAGCAGCTCTTGAGAGACGAGTGCGGCTACAAGGCACCAACGCCGTGAGTAACGATACTGCAACTCTATTTTCCTATTTCCTTCGCAGACAATATGGTTAGGTGGTGGGACGAAACGCGTGATGCGGGCAATTTCATGGACTCGCCGCTTCTTGATCCCGAGACAGGATTCGGAGGAAACGGCACCGGTCCGGATAATTGTGTTACTGATGGTCCTTTCGAAAATACCACTCTCCTCATTGGTCCCGGCCAAACTTTGACTGATCATTGCTTATCCCGCAAAGTCAATGAGATTAATAGCACCCTCGGTAACGAAACCTATGTTCAAGAATGCCATGATAAGAGCACCTACCTCAATTTCTGGGAATCAACTGGTTTCACAACCTACGGCGCCGGTAACAGTGGAGTAAATACAGCTTTATGATCGATATAAAATATTCGACTAACCGTCGTTGTAGGTCGGAGGAGTTATGGAGGATATCGATGCAAGCCCTGGTGGTAAGTTTATGTTTCTGGGCCCTAGCTGCGCCCTGCCTCAATTATAAGGTAACTAGCTCAGACCCGCTGTTTTATATTCATCACGGTTTCATCGATCGCCTTTGGTGGAAGTGGCAGTCCGAAGACCCTGACAGTCGCTTATATCAACTGGGAGGCCCTTGTGTCCAGGGCGGAACTGAAGAGACAACTCTGGACTGCATTATGACTACCTACGGCATTCGCCCTAATGTTACTGTCAAGGAGGTCATGGATATTCAAGGCGGATTTCTTTGCTATAAATATGACTACTAAGAGACAGAACAGGTCTTGGAATACTTAAAAGGCATGTAATAAGCTTATAGTAAAAGGCTTAATAAACTTGACTACTTATGTCCTATGGGTACCATCTTTCTAGAGTTTACTATAGTATATATTGTAGACCTATAGCTGCGATTGTTGGTTCTCATGACTTGTGATAGATCTGTGTAGCAAGTTGATCTCTTGGCAATATTTACTCCTCCTCTTCCTCCTCTTCCTCACCTTCAAAGAGGCTGGGGGAGTTGGGGGCTAGAAACAGTTAGTAATAGTTCAAGAACACATTCCAAGGTACCGCCTCCGGTTAGGGTGGACACATACGGGTAGCCTGACGGGGACCAAGCTCGCGCTTCTCCAGAAGCTCTCTCTGGAAAACTGCCGGAGGAGCAAGGGCAGAAGCAGAAGCCACAAAGAGGGCAAAGAGGCCAAGGAACTTTGAGGCCTGCATGTTGATGTAAAGATTGAGGGCTCAGTTTAGAGACGAAGGGGAATTTGTAAAAGAAAGCTGTAATTGATTGTTTCCTTGGCTGATGATATGTGTGCTCCCTAGAGGGAGAAAAGCTCAGTACTTATACTGAAAGCATACTATAGACATGGCGAGAAGATCAGGCATTGAAGTGCCTTTCCTAAAGGACATCCGAATTGCGGGTCCAGGAGACTGTAGTAAATACCAACACTAAGATCAGTGACGAATTCATGGTGTTTCTCCTGATTCTCTGACTAACACGTCCCACCAATATTATTCTATGAGGTCTTCTAAACCCTTATGAGGTGTGTAGTTAACGAGATCTTTTGTTTTCCTTGGCGAGAGTCCTTCGACAAGGGTACGCAATCGATATCAAGGGTAGCCGGCTAGAGAGTAGAAGCTCAACCCGCACACCACACGCATGTGTTGTTCATCTCCGCATCGAGCTCTACACCCCTGAGAACCCTCGGTACCTTTGTATGCACAGCTGTCTCATTTGAGTGATGGGGGCTATATTCCGGAGCTGCATGATAAGGTATCCGTATAAATGGACATTTTCGTTTGTGATCTTCTTGAGTAGGTGGGGCTTGATTGCAGATCAATTACCGTAAATAAAATCAACGCGGGGAAGCGGGCAAGAAATAGTGATGTGTTGTAGTATTACTTAAAAGACAAGTGAGAGATAAGGCCTTCCTTGCGGTATTAGTGGCTGCGATATGAGTTACTGATTATAGGCAGTAACAACAGATATAGGTGTGTAGATAGAAAATGGATCTACAACACCTGAACACTGATGATCCATCTTAAGTAGTTATTAATCGGGTGCATATGTGAGTTGTCTTCTACTTCTAGTAGTTGCCGATTGGGATATGTGATGATGAGAGGTATGCCTTCCATTTTGAGTAGTTACCGAATGGGACGTTTAAACGGGCTGAATGACAACGGACTTCGCCTTAATGTGAGTCTCCTTAACTCCGTGAAGCTTTTGACTTCAGTGGCCGAGCTGATTGACTGGCGAAAGTAGCTTCCCAGTAGTCACCAGGAAAACCCTTTGAATGGGAAAGCATTGCAGAAGTTCGTCTCGAGTTAGGGGTGACTTTGTGCTTGGCCTCTTATTCCACTGTGGAATCTTGTGCTTCGTCCTGCTTGATCTCCTTGTTTTTTACCCCAAGAGCCCTTGCATCTCTATCTAGCCCTTCCTACCTTCAGTCGTCCATCAGGATCTTTCAAAGATGATTCCCTCTTATATTATAAATCAAGAAAAATCGGTCCAGCCTAATGAAGGCACCAATTCATCCAATGCTCCCACCCCGAGACGGGATACTGGTGTTGTGATCACCCAAGTTGGCCTTTTGACCAATGTCATCATGGCTGTGGTCAAAGGAGTATTTGGCTATGCCTTCAGCTCGAAAACAATGATGGCGGATGCTCTCCACGGCGCCACAGACGCCATGTCAGATATCATCGCTCTCGTTGCTATAACGTGGGGTTCGCGGCCGCCTACAAACCAATTCCCCTACGGTCATGGTAAGATAGAGAGCCTAGGAGCGCTTGGCGTTTCTGCAATCCTTCTTCTAGGGGGCTTCAGCATGGGACTCAATAGCCTCCATTTCTTGCTGAAGGCGTTTTGGCGTGGCAAGATGTCGATTGCCAATAAAGCGGCCCATGAAGAAGTATATGTTGGGGTTTCCCCCTGCTCAGATGACGGCCTTTTATCACATTTGTTCGTAATAGCAATTTCGCTAGCAACTATCGCAGCAAAAGAATGGTTATATTCAGCGAGTAAGTGTCCTTTCATCTAGAGCTTAGTAGATGAAAATCGCAGGTAGACTGACGCAAAGCCTGCAGCCATGAAACTCTCGATAGAGCGTGGGTCAACAGTCCTGGCTTCCAACGCGCTCCATCACAGGATCGATAGCTTCACAGAGGTGATAATAATCTGTGTCATCCTCGCAAGCAAATTGATTCGGGATGTTGCGTGGCTGGACCCTGTTGGTGGCTTGTTTATTTCCCTTATGGCAATCAGACCTGCGGCTGAGTTTACCATGACAGCCTTGCGTGAACTTTCAGACCATACTATTGGCGATGAGGTTAAGGGAAAGGTTAGTCTGTGCATTGAAGAGATATTAAGGGATATTGATGCGTCAGGCAACGTGAAAATAATTAGTATCATGGGAACTAAGTCAGGTCAAAAGACGCTGATCAGTCTGGAGATGGCAATGCCAAGCAACTGGACCATCAATGAGGCTTCCGAGCTCGAAGGCGAATTTCACACTGAGTTCCACAGGAGGATGCACATTACCTGCCGCGCGCAGGTTCACGTCAGGCCAGCGGAGTAGGAGAGTGTCATAAACGCAGACTGTAAATATCAACGTACGAGTGTATTTTATCACTCCATTCTGTCGAAAGATATACTGCATTGACGATCCCACCACTATCTCTTGATTCTTGTAGCATAATGGGTGCACAAGCCTGTAGCTGAGACTGGGCATCGAATGCGCGATTTGATGCTCCTCGAGTCCCCGGCCCAAGAAGCTATTCTTTGTCAACACAAACAGGTCATAGATTCACGTAAAGCCTTAATTAGCACAAAAAGATATTAAAATGTCATAATTCTCTTAGGTGTATCTAGACAACAATCCATTGGCTCAATCTCCTTGATAGGTGTATAGCAGGATGATCGATTATTCTCGTCGTAACCCAGGCAACAGTTAACGATATTACTACCATAATCGCTTGAACCGCCAAAAACGAAAACTCCAACCCCAATGGGCCGTACGAAGGTATCCAAAGAGCACTTTGAAATGACTCAAAAGACTCAAGAGCAATCACCCGGTATCCGTATGGCCATCCAACAAGCGAGTACAGAAAATCGGCAAAGATCTGAATGACAGGCCCATGTGTTAAATAAAGGGCATAGGATATGGTCGCCAAAGACCTTAATACACCGCCCTCAAAAGCCTCCTTGAGCCACGTGTGTCGCAGTGAAGAGAAAAACAGAGTCGAGCCAAAGAAGAGGTAAATCCATTTGGGATCACACCTGACCAAGCGTGAGAGACCTGATAGATACTGCCAGCCCGGGTTCATGTGGAAGCACTTCGTGGTAACACAAGTAGGAGCTCCCCCAAGATATAAGCCCAAGATGACGAGGGTATTCGCCACGAACCTCAACATTATTTTCGATGTGAACAAGACATGGCTTTCCTTTTGTGACCACGTTTCCCAGTCACGTATGGAGGCTCCTGCAATAAAGAAAGCACAATGCCACCCATCAGTCACTAGGAATAGGAAATATGTTACTAACACTACATATAAAGCCATTCGTCGGTAAGGCGACACACCATACACCAGTAGTAACACTAAAAGTGTCACCAGAGATCCCTGAAACTCCAGGGGTACTGACCATAAGTGGTCATTGTAACTTAGCCATGGGGAAGCTGTACGGTTGTAAATGAAGGTGAAGTCGAGGAATTCACCGATCAAAGCTTTTATCTCCTGAATATATGTTGCTTTGGGCTCAAACGCTGATACTCGGAGGTTCAAATAGTGAATTAATGTACTATGTCATGTCAGTAACTGCCTGAACCTAGCAAGGGTTACTAACATCTGCGCAAAGGTAGTGGAAAACAAAGGCAAGTAGAGCCTGAACCATCTTCGAATAATAGCTGAGCGGACATGGTCGAGCAGTTGGATCTTTTCCACTTTGCTTGGAGATGTCTGTGCGGTGGCATTATGGAACCTGAGTATCTTTATAGATAAGACGTAACCAGATAAAATGAAAAGGCAGGCCGTTCCAAAGTGACCGCCATTGAAGACGATGCGAACAATCGGTAGAGTGATGAAGTGATATCGTTGTCTGTAGCCAAAAGATCGCTCAATAATACTGTGGGCAGAGCTATGTGCCCAAAGGACGTGATGATGTATGTAGACCAGGAGAGACGCAAAGCCCCTCAGGCCGTCAAGGTAGAGAATCTCTGCAGGAGCGTCTTCTTCCCTTTCAGGGGGAGACTGGGCCGGGCCTCTGCCTGTAGTATGTTGCGAGAAAGAAATTGGCTCAAATGGAATGACCATCTTCTCCCGCCGACGCATTGTAGCCATACCGTAGAGAGAAGAGTTGGGGGGAATAGAGGCGCTGGGAATCGCAGGAACACCCCAAAAGCGAGCTTGTTGATCGTATTTCGCCCCCAAGTCAAGGACAAAGGCGAGGTACATACATGACCTGGAAAGGTCAGTCCTGACGTTGCATCTATCTGAAGGACATAGCAAATCTTGACATTGACAGTGGGTTTCATAGTGGAACAAGATAGCCCCACTGGCAATATAACAAAAGCACATCACGCGCCTCACACTTGGACCCGGTTGTACTTTAGAGATGAGAGGTCCGGAAGCGCCGAACCATGCAGCATAAGGATTCAGAGAGGTGCAGGCCTAAGGGGCGTAATTCGAGTTATCTGCATGCCTGATGAAATGGCCTCATTAACTTTACTGCTGTGTTACCCCGGAGGTATGGGAGACTGGTACCATTTGTGCCGCGTGTGAATGAAGTTGTTATTGGTTACCTGCGCTAACTTAGAGGCGCTATTTGTGCTGCACGAGACGGGCGGGATGGGTAGGGGGGGGGGGTTGTGTTGGTTCTCTCTGCCAAAATAAACTCCCAGCCACAAGTCTCAACTGCAATCAACACTTCTTGCCCACAACGAAGGGGGGGTGGTATCTTGGTACGTAGTATTTTAGCTGAGCACTTTGAGCTGATAGATACTGGCGATTGACAAATCTGGAAGACACCGATTTAAAGTTGCATTGCTACGAAGGTGACGTCTTGACCCCGCACGCAGTGGGTGACTTAAAACCGAGCCAATCAATCGCTCGCCTTGTTTGCTGCAGTATGCTGAGATTACTGGCTGCCTGTTGCTGTTTGGTAAGTCACTGGGGTATTAATAGCTTTTACCTGTTGTTATTGCGCAGCCGAGTTGTCTTTAATATCTAATGAAAAGGGCTGGTTAATGTTGATTTGTATTAGGTCTATCAACTGTACTTTTGAGCTTCTGATGAGAGGTATCTCAAGACAACATGTAAAAAAGTTCCAATTGACTAATCTTCGTAACAAGTCTCGAGGCGCAAACATAATCCTTTCGCTAAAGCTAGATCGCTTGGCCATCTTCTGATCCCGACACATAGCCAAGCCTATGCCACAATGTTGCGTTGCCGGGGTTCCGTGATAAGATCCTCGGATAATTAAATGCTTGGCACTTAGTTTCCGCCAACAAGTGGTTCGTCCGGGTAGTAAATGCCAAACAGATTCATGCCAATCTTTGTGCCATTCAGAACAGGTAAACCTGCGTGGGCCATTCTCTCGTCCCCAGTTCCATTCTGATGGACATTGTGCCATACCACCGCGTTTCCCTTCTTTGGCTTCACCAATAAGCCCATGCCATCCTCTGTCCTCGAAAACTTGTCTCCATCAGCGCTTGGGCCGACGCCTTTGATATCTGGGAAGTACGTTTCCCCCCCAGTACAGTCGTCTCCAATGTAGATGAAGGTACTGACGAGGCGGTTGTACTTTTTAGTGCTGCCATCCGGGTGCTTGGCCTCAAGATGCACCGGTAGGTAGTCGTTGTGCATACGAAACCGCTCCCCTCCAGCGTACTTGACAAGTTGCAGTCGTTCTGTGTCGGGATGCTGAAGGTTTCCCATCAATGACTTCAGCCGCTTGGCCAAACAACGAGACACGGGATCCTTTTTGGAAACCATGGCAGAAGTAGAACTTCTCCAAGTTGAGTTGACTTCTGATGCGATCTTGTTTTTCTCCGCTTTGTAGTCATAGACGTAAGATGGGGTGAAGTCATCCTTCCTGTAATCATGTTAATTCAAGACGAATCTAAGCTTAGAAAAGACATTGTACGTTTTGTATATAAGGTGGTTGATTTCATGATCCTTGACAAATCCATTGACATATATGACCAATGGATCAACAGAGAGAAGCTCAATGCTATACTCTTGAGTGCACACATAATCGTCGGGAAGCAGGGGAGATCCACCGAAAATGGAGACGAGACTGTTGTTGAGACATGACACTGGGTTGGTAACCCAGTTCCAAATCGGAAAGGTGCTTAGCAAAAGCAAACAGCCCGGTACAATGAGAGATAGTGAGGGTTTCTGTGTTAAGGGAAAAGGTTAGTGGCATTTTACTGAAGCTGGTCTTGGCTGCTGGGGATCTGCTCACCAAAGCCATTGTATGTAGCGTTGTAAAGTCAGTGAACTGTAGTCAGCGATAATGATGGCGGATTATGGGCTTGGAGAAAACTTGGTAAGTCAAACTTCAGAGGCTTCCTTACATCTTCAGGGCTGCTTTAAAGCCTCGGGTGTACTTCCCCTACATCTTACAGCAAAGTCCATAAGAGCACCGATACGTGATGATTAGCCGTGAGAACACGAGAATAGACGAGCGAGCAAGGATTTGCAACTGTAGAATAAATCACACCGCTCGCACGCAACCACCAGCTTTCATGAGATAGATCCTGTTCCATGCGGAGACACCTGACGGGGTCTGCTGAAAGGACCGTCGTGCCGCTTTTTGCAGTATCATTACGTGTTATCATGATCCCTGCCCAGTCTAACGAAGATCATCTATTGGCCTTCGAGTTCTGTAGATAGAATTTCAAAGCCGAGGATCTCTCGCACGCCCGCACAAATGCAAGGGAGTTGATGGTTGCAGAACCCAACAGCAAAAGTTCCGTTTTCTTTTCCGACCGCAATCAAATGTCGATCAATAAACCGGAATAGCCGACTAGTCTGGTGTCTGTTGGGATGTGTGCTATCTCGAGTCATGGCTGCTGGATACGACGTAAGGCGCATGGTGTGCAGCAGCGATTGTTGGGTCCTTTTGTTAATACAATTTGGCCCCCAACTTGCAGATCACAAATTCTCGACCAAGTGATTATTGACACGAAGGCAGAAGACACAACCATCGGCACTTCTATCGGCATGTGTTTGTGGAATAGATTCACTCTGAGGTTGTCGAGGCATATCGAGGAACTGACGAGCTCAACGCCTACCTTCTCATCTACCACTTGCGTATCAGTCTACACTCGTAACTAAGCCTGTCATATTCCTGAGCATAGTCAAGTCAACCGTCCAATATGTTACCAACCCCACCGCAGTCGCCTCCCCCAATCATCCCGGCCGGAGAAATAGTATCTACTATGAAGATTGTAATTTCCAACATCACCTTTGTCATTGATGAGATAGTCGCCGAGATCTCACCTGGCAGGGCATGTTTTAACAATGTTGTCAAGCCATACGTTACAGCTCACAACTCTCATCAAGGCGAGATAGGTGTAATCTTGATGCTCCAATATGCTGCTCCAGAGGCCGAAACTCAAAGTATTGTTTCTGAAGCTACACGGCTCTGGTCTGAGGCACAATCTTCCTGGACATCACGACTTGATTACTTTCAGCTTCTCCATGCCGTCAGAAACCGCAATGAGAAGCTGGATCCCGAGTCACAATTCCTGTTGAATGAGCTACTCCTTGATTGCCAAGAATGTGGGCTTGGTCAGATGCCGCCAGACAAAGTTCAGCAGCACCAGAGAATTAGCGAGGAAATAGAAGGGCTCTCAATGGAGTATAGGCGGAACATGGCCCAGAACTCGAATGGTGCGTGGTTTACAGAGGCCGAGTTAGATGGCGTTCCATCTGATGATATTTCTCGCTGGCCTCTTGAGAGCCATGGCCCAAACATCGGACTACGGTTTGTTCCATTCTCAAACGGAGGCACCTTAGCCCTATTGACTCATGCAGCGTCGTCAGACGTCCGCAAAAGAATGTTCATAGAGGATCACCAAAATCTCGAGCAAAACGAGAAACTGCTGCAACTCATCGTGGCAAAGCGCCAAGCACAAGCAGCCAGACTTGGATTTCAATCCCATGCCGCCTTCAGAGCGCAGAGGCGCTTGATAAAATCTCCAGAAGCTATCAGAGACTTTCTAAACAGTCTTAAACAAGACTTAGTCGATCTTGGCAAAGTTGAAGTCTATCGGTTGCATCGCTGCAAGGAATCTTCCAGCTCAGAGGATGAAACAGAAGAGAACTATACCCTTTCAGCTTGGAATCATGCTTATTACAGTAGAAAACTGGAGGAAGAACGGAACATAGATCATCATCAGATATCTGAGTATTTTCCATTGGATCATACGGCCGAGGCCATGCTGGAGGTGTTCGAATCACTCTTTGGTCTTCAATTCAGTGAGATATCCCATGCTGACCTAGGATCCAAACACTTTTGGCATCCAATGGTTCGAGCTTTCTCAGTCTGGGAAGAAGGCAAGGGCAAGTTCGTTGGATATCTGTTCTTTGATCTGCTGTGGCGAGAAAACAAGTATCGTGGCAATCAGAATGTCACCCATGAATGTGTAAGTTTGAGACGACTGCCCTTTTTGAAGTGCACGACTGATAAACGCGTTTAGGGTTATGAAAAGCCTGATGGCACCAGGTGCTACCCTTCTACTATCTTGATGTGTTGCTTTCCCAATAGGAGTGACGGGAGGCCGATACTGCTCAAGCATTCCCAGATGGTGACTCTGTTTCATGGTACTGCATCGTCATGTTCCTTGCACCTGGCCAAATTTGCTAACCGTGGATTCAAGAACTGGGTCACGGGATCCATAACCTGTTGTCTAAGACAAAATATGCCCGCTTCCACGGCACCAACCTTCCTCCAGACTTTGGCGAGATGCCGAGCATGTTGTTAGAGAACTTATGTTGGAGGCAAGATATTTTGGAACGGTTGAGCTACCACTATACGGGTCTTAGCTTGAAAAATGCCCAGGATTGGCGCCAGCGCAACATAGGAGCTGAAACCCTTCCTGAACGTAAGATCCCAAGTCATCTTCTTGAGGGTCTTATACGAAATAGGTATCTGAACCGGGCTAGTTACCACTTAAAACAGCTGTAAGTTCTTCATTACGTCCCTAACGATAATTGCAACGAATTTACTTGAGCCGAGCTAATACTGTAGCTGAAGGTCAATTTCTCTCTTTGATCTTGATATTCACAGTGTTAGATCCCAGGAAGAGGCCGAGTCGTTGGCTCTCGGAGATAGATTTTACCGACTCCGTGAGGAGTGTGAAAGTTTGGACTTTGGTCATCTCAAGCAAACGGGACACTGGTACGGCGCAATTCCGCACTTTGTCGGCGGATACGATGTCGGGTATTACTCATATCTCCTCTGCACTGCCTTTGCCCAAGATATTTACCAGTCCATATTCCAAGACGACCCTTGGGATAGGCCGAAATGGCAAAGGTTTAGGTTTAAGGTTTTACAATATGGAGGAGGTCAACCAGACATGATGGGCCTGCTTCGAGACTTCTTGGGAAGGCCACCTAGTGAAAATGCTTTTATCGAGACATTGAAGAAGGCCATAATGGAAGACGATGCTTTGCACAAAGCTCTCTAAATACTCAAGATATCTGTCCAGCTTTAGAGTTAATGACATGGAAACCTCAGATAAAGTTTAACGGCCTGAAGGTAGTTTTTCCCTCGCAAGTCAGGGCAAGTGAATCGAGCTTCCGGATCTTCCCTGCTACTCCTCCCCAAACAAAACTCACCGGTATCAAGTGTAGAGTGCAACAACATAGTGCCTACAGATTTATGTTTCATACACAGGTTTTCATCAGCACAGGGTCATCTTATAGGTGTATCATCTACATAGAATAGCTATATAACCCATATTTCAGTGAGGCAGAATCCAATTCTTGTCCCACCCAAAGATGTTAAGCCCCAGCTTCTCCCCCGAAGTAACTGGCAGTGAAGCATGGCGTACATCAGGGTGAAAGGAGCCATTCGGGTACATGTTTTCCCAAAAGACAGCGGAGCCTTTCTTCGGCTTGAATGTAACCCCGGGATATTCAGTATCCTCACACTCTACCACGCGACACCATCGTTTATCTGCTGGACGCTGGATCAGAGGGAAGTTTGTTCCGCCACCTGTGAAGTCATCGTTAAGATAAACCATGAATGTTGTGACACGATTTCCAATATCCATTCGCCCATCGTAGTCCTCGTGCCAGGCAAAGAATCCGTTGACAGAATATCGCTGCGCCTTCATTTGCTCGATAAATGTACCGTTACCTCTCCAACCCTGGAGGGTCTTCGCTCTCTTGACGATACCTCGAGTTATAGGATCCTTTCTTGGTACGGGTGCCATTTCAGATATTCTAACGTCCGTATCTACATAAGCCTCCCCATTTGGATAGATCTTCGAAGTTTCCCATTTCCCATCACTGCTGGCTAATGAGCTTTGGTAAGTTTTTAAGTTCATGGTACTGACGTGATCTTGAGAACGTGTTCTATCTCACTATGTGACATGAAGCCACTGATGTGCAAGATGAGGGGATCTCTGGAGAAGATCTGCACTTCGTACTTATGGACCTCAGGTGCAGTTGTTTGGCTGAACAGGCCCAGCATTTTCATAACTAGATCTGCTCGGAGAAGCCAGGCCAAAGCTGGCCCTACTATCAAAGCAGCGGTGTAACAAATCAGTTTTGAGATGGATAAAGGCATATTGAGTATAACAAGAACAATGGCATTGACTCAATTCACTGGTAAGGAAGCAGTCTGAATTGATAGATTAAACTGATTCTCATAAAGAGCTACAAAGCGATTTTTATCGGCAAGACTTACCGTTGCCAAGACACAGAGCAGCTTGTAGAATTACACGGGCGGTAGCCGCTTTCTGACACCTTGCTTTCGGCGATAACTAAAGTTCCTTGACTTTGCAACAGCCGACCGGCAGGGACAACAAGCTCGGGCATTTCCTATCTTACCTCCCGCAGGACTAGTATGTAACAATCAATGTTACGTGTTATTCGAGGCAGGCTGTAGATCCAAGCGAGGGTGTAGATGTAAATTCGAAAGAAAAAAAAAACCGATCCCTGCTTTATGTAATTTCCTAACGATCGACATTGCGTTAGCAAATCGTGGGGGTTTGCAACACTGCATTCATCACTGTACCATCC
Organism: Fusarium verticillioides 7600; assembly: GCF_000149555.1. Lineage (NCBI taxonomy): Eukaryota > Fungi > Ascomycota > Sordariomycetes > Hypocreales > Nectriaceae > Fusarium > Fusarium verticillioides. The sequence goes on from NC_031684.1 coordinate 2,215,034, forward strand.
GCTTATCATGCCGCTATAAGCGACCGCTACACCATGCCACCCACCTTGGCTAGACTTGCGATATGGTGTGGCATAATACATAGACTTGATTCCTTGTTATCTCAACAACGAGGCCTTTATTTTTGGGGGCCATTGCCACTTGTGAATTTCAGGCTGTCATTGGCCGACTGGGCAGACCGCCTAGGGGGCCTGTTACCCCTCCACTATTTGACTGTGACACATGTGTAGGCTAATTGCGACAAATGGGTATTCTGGAGATCGTCACATTTCTGGCACAAGGTCCCCAACAATCGAACAAGTCCAGAACCTACCACAAGAAGATCAGAAGCATGAAAGCTACACACAATTGCTTTATCAACTTTCTCAATAGCTCCATTACTATTGTACAGCACCGTCAAGCTGATTGCCCCAGCGACTGAAGCCCTTACAGAGCGATGCCGACCGCCCCTCAAGCACAATACCAAAGCCTTCGGGCCGAGGAAATAGAGACGCCTTCAGCAGGAAATGATCCGAAGGGGGAGCCATGTTTATATCATGAATCATGTCAAGCCTTCTTGCCCACAATGTGGAAGAGATGCAAATGGTTTCTTGACACCACGCTTTTATTCTTGATCCTTATTCTTCTCCTTACGGTAGTCTTCTTCAACCAAAAAGCCCCCTCTTTTCAAACAACAGGCGACGTGACCGGCTTTGTTCCTAAATGTAATCCGCCATCCTAAAAGTCTAAGCCATTGCTGATGTATAACCCATTGATAGTTTCACATCGCATTACCACTTTCACACCCGACCCTGACTTCTTTCCTGACGACGCAAAGAAGTTTTTCACCAACGCAACGAGGGACAAATGGCTTAGCCTTGTGCCGGGTAGGTCTCAGAATACAATCTGTATGGCTTCTCTGGCTTACAATATGAAGATGGACTGGGCTATCTCCACATTCAAAGGCCCGAAGGATATAACAACCTGCCAACACCTCTGTTGAACTATAAGAAAAAAGATATGTTCGTGGTTACAACTTCAGTAACCCATCAATTACATTGTCTGGTATGTCCGAGGGTCTCGGAAGCATGTCGTTCGTTATTCTGATGGTATATTCTAACATGCTACACAGTATAGCATCGCTCATGGATATGCGCTTCTAGCTACAGGTCAGGAAGGTAAACAGAGCGAAGCCCATTGGCACATGAACCATTGCTTTGACTACTTACGTCAGAGCATTATGTGCGCGGGTGATGTCGCTTTGGAAGGTCAACAGACAACCTTTGCCAAATCCATTCCTGGCAGTGATGGCTGGGATGCAATGCACAACTGCAAGAATTACGATGAGGTCTTCCAATTCTTGGAACGTCATAAAGCGCTGAAGGAGCATTGGATCTAGTCTAGGTACTGTTATCTATTGATCAATTAGACCTATGCTCCTCTGTTACGTATTGGCCATTGACTTTGAATGGGTCGCATGTAAGAAGGACTGTGATTACACGAGCACGATGCGTCTTAGAGGCGTTGATCCACCTGTGCATAGTTGTCCGCTGAACGATGTGATCCTACAACACACGACTGTTAGCGGCGTTTGGCAAGCAAGACCGGCGAACTATAAGAAAAGGATTATAAAAAGCTTACCCCAGCTCTCAACAGGAACTTTTGGCCGCTATCAAGCTCACGATATACCTCTCCCATGACACAAGTCAAGATATCCAAAGACACTGTTCGATGCATATGGCCCACCGCACCGGGGTCGATGTCAAGATTTATCACATTTGCCCCTCCCAACTCAACCTGTCCTATTTGAGTGTTCAATCCTGATGAGCGAACAAGAAATTCCATACTCTGAGTGTAGCTAGTAGGAGAGCCGTGTGAAAGATTTGTCTTTGGTCATGATCATCCGCCAATTCTGCAGGTAGCTTCAAAGTAGCATAAGAGCGTGATGCTGTTCCAAAGCCATGCACTTCCGCAGTGCATAACTCGGGTGCATATATGCAGATGCTTTCTCCAGTGCTCAGGTCATGGCCTGTTATGTATCGTTTGACAGGTTGAACGATTGCTGTGATTCCCTCGGAGCTTTCGTATTTGGAGGGATTCATGGTATAGGAGGAACAAGCAGGTAATAGACTGAAATGCATATATATTATGCCTACTGATACCAGTCAGCGGCCGTTTATACTCTGGGGACATAGTAATAAGACACTTGACCTGAGTTATACAGTTACAAGTAAGATGATGCATACTAGGGGAAGAGATTTATGGCAATTGGGATTCCTGGATTTCCATTACGTGGGGTATTGGGGCTAATCAGGCGAGAAACACCGTAACAGATCTGTTCCGGTCTAAATTCCGTTAAATTCAATTGCATAAGCTATTGGTAGAAGAGTCAACTCATAGCAAGGTCATTTCATGCATAGCAGAGTCAAATATTTGTTTCATTTCTTCACACCAAGCGGTTTACAAGTGCAATTCCAACTGCTGCATCTACTAATTGATTTTGGATCAGTTATTTGATTTTTTAATCTCTAGGTGTGCCTCTAGCTATTTTTTCCTGCTATAAAGTAGTTAGCATTACATGCGAGCAGCGTTGTCGTCTTCCGAAGTCCCACCGCCCACCATGAACAGCACCGGATGGTGTTTTGGGATCATTCCGAAATACCGTTAACGGACGTCTTGTCTATGGTCTTGAAATACCATTGAAGCCTTTCAACTACCTGTTCATCGTTGTCGTTTGCAGTAATCATCGTTCTAACCTCAGTCTTACAATGATCCTAGAACACATAGTACCTCAATCTTTCAAAGCAGCTGTACCGTGGCTTACCGGGATTATTCTGACCCGTCTTATGTACAATAAATACGGATATGGTCTAAGTCACGTACCTGGCCCTTGGTTTGCTGGTTTTACAGATCTATGGAGGCTTCTCATCGTTCGTGGTCGCCGAGCACAGGAAGTACACATCGAGCTACACAAGAAGTACGGACCTGCTGTAAGATTGGGCCCTCAAGCAGTATCTATTGCAGATACAGACGCCTTGAAGGTCATTTACAGCCCGAGAGCAGGATGGTCGAAGGTGAGATAGAGATCTGTCAACCAAAGAATCGCTAGCTGATTGATCATTATTTCTAGTCGAAATTCTACCTGGTGCAGCAAGCTCTAGCTAAAGGAAAGAGACTGAAAGCCATATTCAACACAGACAACGACAGTTATCACGCCAGACTTTGAAGATCAGTGTCTAATGCCTATGCGATGAGTACCCTTGTTACATTCGAGCCCTTCGTCGATTCAACATCAGCCGAGTTCATCAGACAGCTCAAACTTCGGTTCTCCGGCAATACCAGCAACGCTGGTATTTGTGACTTTGGCGCGTTGCTCCAGTTCTACGCTTTTGATGTGATTGGAGAATTGACGTTTCCAAGCGACTGGGTTTTGTTGAAAAAGGTGTCGATATTGACAACATTATACGTGACCTAGAGGGTTTCTTAAATTACGTGTCATGGGTAGGTAACGACTCTTCCCAAACTTCTCACGCTTCAGCCACTGACAACAAAACCTTTACAGATTGGCCAGATCCCGTTCCTAGATAAGCTCTTGATAAAGAACCCCATCAAAATTTGGCTAGTCAAATATGGGTTCCTTACTTAACTCGAGTGCCCCAGTTGCCGAATTTGCGAGAAAGCACCTTGTCGAACGCCAGCTTGAAGAAGCATCCGATGTGCCCAAAGCTCCGAAGGACTTTCTGAATCGTTTCAAAGAGGCCCACAACAAAGACCCGGACTTTATCACTGAGCAACTTGTCCTGGAACTGACAGTAGCCAATATGTTTGCAGGATCTGACACAACCGGGACTCAAGATCACACTAATTACAAACAAGCAGTCAGAGTCCGTCTACAGTCTAAATTCGCGCCAGCTTGGCTTTCCCTGGCAGGAATGACCTCTCACGTCATCACTGCTGAGGGATGTGCTGGGCTCTGTGCGGGTTTGAGTGCAGCCCTTCTCAGGCAATTCACCTATTCAACCATCCGCTTCGGAGTCTATGAAGATCTTAAATCACGCTTCAGTCGTGATACTGGGAACTCACCTCATTCTTCCGTGATACGAATCTCTCTATCGGCTCTGTCGGGATTCATGGGAGGTGTGCTTGGGAACCCAGCCGACATTGTCAATGTGAGGATGCAGTCTGATATGTCGAGACCAGTAGCAGAGCGAAGAAACTACAAACATGCTATTGACGGCATATTGCGCATTGTTAAGACCGAGGGTTTAAGGTCTCTGTACCGTGGAGTAAGTGCCAATGCCGTTCGCGCATTTCTCATGAACTCCTCGCAGCTGGCCTCCTACGATGTGGCCAAGGTATCATACATTAAGACACTCGGGATGAATGACGATACTACAGCCCAATCTGGTAGCTTCTTTCCTGGCGGGTATTGTAGCGACAACTGTTTGTTCACCGGTGGACGTGGTCAAGACTCGCATTATGGGCTCGGCAAAGGGGGAGAGTGTATGGCAGATCTTGAAGCATTCAACCAACTCTGAAGGACTATTATGGGTCTTAAAAGGATGGAACCCCAGCTTTCTGCGTCTTGGACCTCGGACTGTCCTCGCTCTGCTGAAACTCCAGCAACATAAGAAGCTTTATGCCAAGATGACAATGTGAATGGCCGGTGTCATGGTTTGTCAACTGTTGGTGTATGACTCAAAGTTAAACTCGTGTTATCTTATGTATTTATTATTCGTCCTGCAATATCGATACTTGTGTTGGAACATTATGTCAAAAGCTCCGCTTCGCTTTGCGTGAACCTTAATGTTCGCGGTGATGATTCGAAGGGTGAATAATTGATGTGAACGAAGCAGTTGGGAAGCGTGTGTGAGATTCCTCCTGCGCAGCTCAATCTGGTGTGTGCGTTGTTCTAGGCTGCATTGTGCCAAGTTTCCGCGTAGTATTCCGTCCGAACGTCGTGAGCCGCTTGCTAGCGACTGCAGGAGTTCGGGCTAAGCGATAATTCCGGCCTGTGCCAGCCAAGTTGAGCACCAAGCCCGGGCGACGATTCCTTTACTTCCGTACAGCTCACGCTTTGTTCAATCAGCTGCCCACGAATAAAAAGTTAACTGGAAGGTACCAACGTGCTTCTTGACCACCAACCTAAACTTTACAGCATCTCAACTCTCATACGCTTTCGCATTCATAGACTCATACATATACACAATAATGGCTCCTGCTAAAGGAAAAGTTTCTTTCGTTACTGGTAACAACGGTATTACTGGCAATGCAATTATCGAGCACCCCATCCGCAAACCAGAGCCTGAATGGTGAGTCACTTGATTATGTAGTGTCTTAAATAGTTATAGCTGACTCGAATGCACAGGTCCAAGATCATCATCACTTCACGACGAGTTCCCAAGCAAAGCGTATGGCAAGACCACCGCGTCAAGTTCATTGCCCTCGACTTTTTGAACCTTGTGGAGGAGTTGATTAAGCACATGGCACCTCTATGCCACGACGTCACTCACGCGTTTTTCACATCTTACGTTCACACGGCAAACTTTGCCAAGCTGCGCGATAGCAACATTCCTTCGTTCCACAACTTTCTTGTAGCCATAGATATTGTTGCCGCAAGCACACTGCAGCGGGTCTGTCTCCAAACCGGCGGAAAGGTTAGTAAAGTTCACTCAACTATCGCTTATCACATGCTGACGATAGTGTCTAGTGTTATGGTCCACACCTTGGACCTACCGAAGCCCCTCTTCACGAAGAAATGGGCCGTTACGAGGACAAAGGCGAGAACTCCTACTACCCACAAGAAGATTTTCTCTCCACTCTGGCACCTAAACGCTCTTGGAACTGGAATGTTATCCGCCCGAATGCCATCATCGGTTACACGCCTGCGGGTATGATCGTAATGCCAGCGACATCAAAGTACCGAGCTAACTCAGATTGTAGGAAATGGCATGTCCATGACGCTCACACTGGCGATCTACATGTTGGTCTGCCGCAAGATGGGAGTACCTCCCATGTTCCCAGGCAACAAGTTCTTTTTCAATCAATGCGTTGATGATTCCCCATACGCTCCCAGCATCGCTGATCTGAGCGTCTGGGCTGTCACCGACGAGCACACTGAGAACGAGGCATTCAACCACCAGAACGGCGATGTCTTTGTCTGGAAACAGCTCTGGGGCAAGCTGGGACGACATTTTGGTATTGAAGTAAGCCATTATACGCGTATATTCAGTTTCTTGTTACTAACTACTTTCAGGTCCCTGAGTTCACCGAGTGGACAGCCGAAGGGGACCAACAGCGCATGGCGAACAATTTCCTCATGACTGAGTGGCACAAGGACAAGAAGCAAGTTTGGTAGAGAGTTGTAGCCAAGTATGGCGGTCAACTCGAAGCTTTCGAGTGGGGTACATGGACCTCTTCGACTGGGCCGTTGGAAAGGACTGGTTGACCATCGGCAGCGTAGGCAAAGCGCGCAAGTTGAGCTGGAAGCGCTACGACGATACATACGACACGGATGTTGAGACGTTCCGCGCCTTCGAGAACGCGGGTGTTTTGCCATATGCCGATGTCTTGCGAGCTGAGAACAAGAGTCAGTCTACGCAGGCCAGTCTTGCTCCTCATCCTTATGATGCTGTTACTCTGATGAAGGGAAAGGTTAAGAAGGAGCAGAATGGTGTGGCTACCAATGGCGTCAACCACGAAGGGTTGAAAAATGGCCTCCATAACGTGCATGTTGACAATGGGGATCTGGCTGTGAAGGTCTGAGGCAGCGATGGGGAGACTTGGTTCTACATGCAGCTCTGATTAGTGGTGTTTTAGTATGCGTTGAGATGTCTTTCAATCGCCTTAATGTCATTGTTCTTTGACTATCAACTATCGGGTTCTCTCATACAATTACAACTTATCTTACACATTCACGTGGACATATTTTGACCTAAGAATGACTTCATTCGGACCTATCTTTCACATCGCCATCTCCCAGCGATTTGCTGTCCCCCCATCTCAATGCAAATAGCCTGTAGACTCCAACTTCAACGCCTTCGTGACACTCGTACTTCTCCTTCGCTGTCCTTAGCTAACACTCATCAGTAAACTTCTGTCTCTTTCACAACGTAGTATTTCTGACAATTGATCGAGCTCCTTAGTCCTCACGACGAACGCGTAAGCATTTCGCTTAAGAATCTGTCTTAGATAATCGACTTGATGAAATTTTCTCAAATCATACGTCAATTGCGCGCTGAATATCGATTGCAAATAGCTACAGTGTGACAGGAACGACATCCATGTGCGTTTCATCGACTCAGAGACCTCGCCAGGTAGTGCAGACGCTATGGCACACATTGAAGATAAGATTTGAGCTTGGCGTTCTGGACTGGCCGGGTCGTCGGAAATCAAGGAGCAACCCAGGGCAGCCTAGTGAAGCTGGCGTTTAGCTACCCCATCACAAGACGGGAAGCCACTTTATCCCACGGACAGGGCCCCGGATTTCGCAATTTCGGAACTTCCAGCCAGTGCCTCTTCTCGACAGGCATAGTTCTAGCAACGCAAATTGTATTTGTACAGACAATTGACGGTCTCAATGTCAGATCTGCAGCAATCGTCGTAGGATGGGACACACATGCTTTTGGAATCATGCTCGCGTCTGTGGCCGTGGCTTCATACCTCTTGGATGCGTATCCTTCTGCCCCTGCAGAAGTCTGTGGTCTCACCAACGTGTTCCGAGCTCTGAGTGGCTTTAGTGTCGGGTACTATCAGCAGCCGTGGGGAGCCAAGGTTGGTTACGATGTAAGCTTTGGGGCTCAAGCTTGCATTGTAGCGGCAAGTATGATTCTGATTGCGATTGTTCGTCGCTTTGGCCATCAGCTTCATTCAAAGTTTGGCCAGGTCAGGTGAAAAAAAGAGGACTTGTTTTTCATAGCCATAGGATTTGGTTGCTGTATCGCTTTCGGGTCTCACTGGATAAGCTCGCTAAGAGCAAGGTTTGCGATACTCCGAGCTATCCGAGCAAAATTTATCTGCCGAAGGATGATCCCTATACTAAAGTAAAGGATACAAGCTATTTTCTTCTATAAGAAGGGATCAACCCTGTAAACCTTAATCAATCTTTCCAGTAATAGACCGGCAGTCATTCAATACTTAATCAAGCTGGATTAATAATTTCTTTAATTTAACTTTATATAATTAAAATCGTATCAATAAATATCTCAAAATGCAATTAACATGTTTTATATATTGAGATCCAGCCTCTCTCTCTGGCAAAACCTCCTATTTTCACCAGTTCCTCCTACATACATTCTTTTTTTCCATTTCAGTCACTCCTTTGAATCTCTTCACCATGAAGTCACTCTTTTTATCCCTCATGGTATTGACTACTGCGTTAGCAACCCCCGTTTCCCAAATCACTCCACTCATCAAACCCGGCTTTGCACCGACATTCATTGAAACTTTCGCCGGCTATCCGGGATCACTGCCCTCATCCAGGAATTGGCTGTTCGACCTTGGAACTTCATATCCAGGCGGAGCAGAACGATGGGGAAACAACGAGTTTGAAACCTATACCAATGATCCTTCCAACGTATATATCACAAAAGACCAAAATCTGGCTATCACGCCACGATTTAATAATGGCAATTGGACATCGGCAAGGATTGAGACTCAACGAAGCGACTTCGTTGCTGAAGAAGGAGGGCAATTGCTTGTTGAGGCACGCCTCAAGCTCGGTGGAGCGCCGGCCTCAAAGATGCAAGGCATCTGGCCCGCGTTCTGGGCTTTGGGCAGCGAGTTCAGAGGCAACTACACAAACTGGCCGATGGCTTCAGAGTGGGATATTCTCGAGACGATCAATGGTAAACCAACGGTTTATTCAACAATCCACTGCGGGTTTGCTCCTGGAGGGCCATGCAACGAGTATAACGGCATTGGAAGTGGAGGCAGGGACTTTTCCAAGGGCGAGTTCCATACACTAGGGTTCTTGGTTGACCGGAGCATGTGCGGCAAAGGAAAAAATGCTACTTGGCGAGACGAGTCGCTGAACTGGTTCCTGGATGGAAAGAAGATCTTCAACGTCACAGGTGCAACTGTTGGGGATGAGCCAAGTTGGGTGCAGCTGGCGCATAAGGAGCATTTCCTGCTGCTTAATGTGGCCGTTGGTGGAAACTGGCCTGGTGCACCAAACAACGCTACAATTGATGGGCCCTCGGTTAACATGGAAGTGGATTATGTTGGTGTTTGGAACTCATTGTAAGATGATTCATTTTCTTACTTACCCTGCTACATATTTTATTCCTATTATGCATTTTCTAGGGTTACATTTAGAGAGAGGTACTTTTTACAGTATAACATCTTCTTGAGGAAGCGTTTCTAAACCTGAGCTGTATACAAAAGATACCCAAGATGTCAATTCACATCGCTGTCTGGACTGAGCTAGGCAGGTACATTTAGCCGTCCCGCCTCGTTTCCGTGGATGTGGGGGCATTGGCGGGATTTCGGAACAACGCGTTGTTGACACCTCCAACCACAACGCGCTACCAACAGCGCGCCTCAGATGGTGCGTGGGGACATTCACCTATTCGCTCATGTGCCATCACCTAAGATGGAACTCGGTGGTTATGATGATCCCGGAACAGAAAAGAACGCGGCATGTATGCAAGAGCTTCTAGACTTGTCGATTTTGGACAGCATCGCCTGTCCCAGATGTCTTCCGGTCGCTGCCGAGGCCTAAGAAATATGAGCTGATCAGAAATCGACAGAAGTTGGTCTTGTAGTGAATGAGAGCTCTTGACGAGCTCATAATGAGCTTGTTTTGATATGCGAAGTCCACATTAAGAGAGTCACGACTAGTTCATATTACTTGTTCCTTCAATACTTATCTAAGTTACAGCCGTGTACATACATTACTAAGACCTACTCGTTATCATCATCGCCACAGACTTCCTTCCTATCGACTACTGTGTCTGCGCCAAACCATGGCACAAACTCGCTACCCTGCGGGATTTCGTGATTACATCCCGCCTGCGGATGCCCCAAGAAGCATACAATTGGCAGAGTCTGCTACTTACCAGTGGGCTGACCATTGATGCTCGGAGCCATTCATGATCGGGTGGATGAAGGCTTGGAAAGAGCGCTACGACCAACCTTACATAGGAATTACAACAGATGGAAAGGTGGTTCCAAACTTGTTTAATCTCGCAGCTTTACATGCGCTCATGCAAGCGAGTCTATCAGCCGAAGGATATAAAAGGCTCATGGGTGTATGAAAGTCAACCAATTCCTCGGCGAGGTAGTGAACGGCACTAAAGTTCTAAATGAGAACTCGTACAACTTTGTCATCTTCGGTACGCCATCTCCAGAGGAACCATGGGGCTGGCAGGTTTTTGGTCACCACCTCTGCATGAATTGCTTTATGGTTGGAACTCAGATGGTGCTGTCACCTGTCTTTATGGGTGCCGAGCCGAATATCATCGATGAAGGTCCTCATGAGGGTCTTGAGCTTTTCGTTGATCAAGAATAGACTGCCCTCAGCCTTATGCAGTCGCTTGATCCCGGAGTTCAGAAAGACGTTCAGATCTACAAAAAACTGAGTGGCGACGAGTAGCCCCCAGGACGATGGCATCGAGCAGATCAGCGACATCTCGGAGGCGCTTTTCAGGACAACCGCATAGTTCCATACGAGGGTGTCAGGGTAACAACACTCTCAGAGTCTCAACAAGACGGAGTCCGCAAATTGGTCAGACTGAGTCTGAACTACCTCCCGGAGAAAGCACTAGCCTCCCGCCTTGAACAAATTGCTAGCCACTGGGATGACACGTGGTTCTGCTGGATTGGCGGATTTGGAGACAGGGATGCCTTTTACTACAAAGTGCATTCTCCGGTCACCATGGTTGAGTTTGATCATCATTCGGGCATCTTTCTCAACAATAAGGAACCTCTTCCCTTTCACATTCACACTCTGGTCAGAACCTCGAATGGCAATGATTATGGGAAGCAACTTCTGAGACAACACCAGGTACAGAAGAACAGAGTTTAGTCGCCATATTACAGATTCGCTGCTAGGAGTGAATAGTTGTTTCTGCAGATCTAGATAGAAATTACGGACTTCTGGGATCTTGAAATGAAACTCCGCTTGCGGTCAATGCTTCAATTTCCGCTCGTATTCTATACGGTACAACAAGGCGTTACAAATAATCTTTCTATTCTCTACACTCTCCACAATTAGCTTGTTGCCATTTTCTAGTAGTACAACTCCGCCACTTTGTTTACTTTGATCAAACCTCATCCTTTCACCGAGTGAGCGGACTTGTCGCATCTCAGCTTTCGGTATCAACTTGCATTGACTCCGATCGCATCATGCTAGTAGATATTCATTCAATATGAGTACAAATAGTAAGTATCATTGTGATACTCGGTAATAATCAAGCAAGCAAATTACTCTTTTCCTTCTGAACCAAGATCATTTCACCAAAAACTGAGAGAACAAGATGTCCGCGCCCCCTTCTTTCGATACACCTTGGTCATCGAATGGCAAGATTGCCACTGTGACAGGAGACTCTCGCGGTATTGGGCAAGCTATTTCGGTTCATTTGGCACGAAAGGGCCTTACCAAACTGGCGATCACATATGCAAGCAACATCGAGGCTGAAGTGGAAACTCTCAGAAGATGCTAGGAACTCGGTGTGGGGCAGGCAATCGCCATCAAAGCAGACGCGCTTGACCCCAAGTTTGGGCCAAAGACCGTTGCCGAGGTCGTCAAAAGACTAGACACTACAACTATCGATATCCTTGTGAACAATGCCGTCTTGGCTGACCTTAGCAGGGCATTACCGATTAAAGACACAACCTTGGACGTCTTTCTCGAGATAATGCAGGCAAACGTTTACGCTCCTGTTTCAGTCACAACGGCCCTGCTACCTCAATCTTCTCAACTATGGAGGCCGAGTGATAAACATCTCAAGCGTTCTAGCGTTTCAAGACAATAGCGATCCGACTGTCGCATACGGAGCTAGCAAAATCGCTCCCCAGAGCTACACCCGAGCCTTTGCCGAAAACTTCTCCAAGTCAAAGAAAGCAACGTTCAACAGTGTCATTGTGGGCCTGACAGCCATAGACTCGATCAAAGCCAGCCAGCACATGATGCCGCCAGGCTTTTTAGATGGGCAGATCCGAGACACCACTGCAGGAGAAAGAATTGGTGTTCCTGATGATATCGCCTACATCGTGGGCTTCCTCACAAGTGAAGAGTGTCATTGGGTTAACGGTGGTGCTGTAAGTGCCAATGGCGGTACTAAGCTTGTTATGTCTGCCCTTGGTTAAAAAATGGCTAGGACTTAGGTATAGAGTGTGGATTTATTAAACCATCCAGTCTTTACTGACAATCTGTCACCTTGTTCTCTTCCTATGTCTTATTTATAGGAATGCTGGATACTAGTGTAGAAAAAAAAAGTGTAGGTGTAATGCAGTTGAGAAATGAATAATGTCTAAGCAACGCGATATCTATTATCAAATTTATGCCATGGATGTAAGCACAAAACCGACGTCCATTAGACGCGCACGACAAGCTTTTAACCTAGAACCCCAGATCACAACTAGTAGTCCTTGCTGAATGTCATCAAGGTCCTTGCGAATAAGTTACAGCAGCCAGGGTAGAAGCGACAGACAACTGAACAGCCGTAGAGCCGACTGAAGATGATCTGCCCCTGAACAAGATGGGCCTGCTATTGGGTTGAGGGTTTAGGCTTGGAAGCGGCAAGCGTAGGTTAGAGCGGTGGTAAACAGCTGCCTGGTGGAAGCTCAGACTGTCCGGGACTGGACAGACTAACGAAGCAAACAGAGGAGGGTAGAGCTGGAAGCCACCAAATTCTGGTCCTTCGCTCCTAAGTCAATGCAGTATTTGGGTTACGATTAGCTTAGTTTGTCTGTTCCTTGCCCTTGCATCGTGGGGCAAAGGGGTTGGTTATTCCCCCCATTACACGATGGCCCTTTTGAACATGAGTGACAGCAACATCTTCAACATAACGTGCAACGTCAGCGCCGAGGATGAACGGGTAGGCCTTTACAAAAAATCTTGTTCTCTGTAGCCTAGTGGACTTAACACCGACCTGCATAATCCTGGCTTGAGTTTCCCGGGTGGCCCTGGCGAACCTATTGTTCTTACGAAGAGATTAATTTCGATCAATCGAGCTTTAATTCTCAGCAGGGCACAGGATCACCGTCGGTTCATATTGTGTAGGGTGTGCATCTATGTTTGTATTTGTACTGGACATATCTCCACATTGGCACTTTGACAGCGCGATGCAGTTCAGGTTACATCAGCTTTTTCAGATTATGTTCCTGATTATCCTTCTTAGCAAAATGGCGCTTGAGTAAGCACGAGTTGATGAACTTACTGGCTTATGACTAGTTTCATAGTCAATGTGCACAAAGGCACGCTCAATGATGGGCAGCTTCTCTAGCTTAATCTGGAGGTCTTCCGCTATGTCATGCGCTACTTCAACTCGCTCGTTGCGATCAATCACTATGTCGACCTCTGCAACAAGCCGGGGACCTAAGTAGTAAGCCCTCACTGTATCGACCTTTTCTATGAGAGGCGAGTGTGTAATCGCTAAACAGTCAGTATTTACCCTATTAGCCATTGGAATAGTATACTCACAGATATATGTGATGAGCTGTAGGATGTCCTTGCCAGCGGTTACACCGATCATCAGCTGAAACTCGTCGTAGGCGGTATGGAGCCAGAGGCCAGCAATGAGAACAGATAAAATGATGGCGCCCATCGGGTCAATCCACCACTTCAATTTGGAGCCACCGACAGATGTGAGGATGCCGAAGCCGTTAATAAAGAGGTCATTTCGGTGATCGCGCCAGAGGATATCAACCTGACTGTAAATGTCTTTCACAGTCCAACATAGGAAGAAGAGTCCTAGTTTGGTAGCAAAGGCGACAGTCACGGCGATAACCGAGGGCAAATGGAACTTGTTAGTCTCCTCCTCCGATCCGGCAGCGAGGTCACGGGCAGACATGACGATAAGAACCAGCGAGACGGAGAACATGATGAAAGAGAAGACGATATTGCCAGCGGTCGAGATGCGCGCTCTACCGGAGGGATATTTATTCGGATCGACTTTGTTGACAGCCCGGTGAGCCATGTACAGCATGATACCAGACATGGGATCGAAGACAGAGTCGGCCATGGTTGTGAAAAGCGATAGGGAGCTGGATGAGATAGCGCCATATAGCTGGAGACCAGAGAGTATGATGTTGGCCACTAAAGAACCCTTGACACAGATGCCGTACATGAGTGTGTTGGCGCCGTGAGCATCTGTCACCTCCTGCTCATGCTCCTCTACCGACTTGAGCATGGCCCGGATACTCTGATTCTGTGTTTCGTAAAATTCTTGTAACGGGTGGTTCTTCTTGAGACCCAGGTGACGCTTGCGTGAGGTATTGGCTCCTGGCATATCGGATTCGTGCTTGATGTGCGCGGATAGACCCAAAGGATCATCGATACCATGTTGGACCTCGACATCTTTTCCTTGTACGTGAGCGCGGGTATGTACTGAGCTCATTGTGATCTTCTCTGTCTGGTCGGCCATGTTGGGTATTTAGTTTCAGAAGGAATAATAAGAAGTAAGAAATAAAAAACCAGACGAAACAATGATATAGTAGATGGCAAAAAGAACGAATCATATGACAGGCAATTGTAGGATTTTTTTTTTCCATCCCAATAAAGGGAGCCATCTTGCCGGAGATTATTCTGTCATTGCTTGCCACAAAATAGTGGCGTCTGGGAACGGTGACAACACCAACGTTAGCATGCACCAGGACGCTAATCACCTTAGGGCGACTTGGCTGACCGGCGCGTAGTCATGTCTGCTCCACAATTAGCCGGCATTACTAAGATTCCAGACAAAGTCTATCTCAATTAAAGATGTATCTGGCTATAAATAGCTTAAGAATAGAGAGAGTAATTGCCTGTGTTATCTTCTGTTATCCTGCTATAAGTTATCAAATATATTCACTTTAATGCAATAGTAAGTCTAAGAGGAGGGGTCAAAGATGAGAAAAGACTGATCTACAGATGGTGGGCTCGGCCTTTAGGCAATAATTTCACCGATGAGATTTAGATCTTACGGAAATCAGCCAAACCGCTTAGTAATAGGATATGTGGTTTTCCGGATCCACTATTCCGTGAAGTCTAGTCCAGATTGGGAACAGCGCGCTGCCAGTTAAGCTTCTTCTTGTCCTCTTAAGAAAGGGTGTGATGTATCCAAGCTTTTAAGATGACGACAATCTCACATTCTCGAGTCTTACGCCCTTCCAGTTTCTTCTTTTACAAGACTCTTAAAATCTTTGGATGGGCCGCTTGGCACTGTGCATCTAGCGAGTGGTGTCGCCAAAGTTCCATGCTTTTACATAAACCCCGTTTTATACCGGCTACCCTATTGCGACTGTACCGTGGCTATTTAATTAGTGACAGGGAGTGTCCAAGTCATAATTCCAGTTTCGTCTTTCTCTCAATCCTTCTGAATTATACAGAAACAAAACAGTCCAGTAGTTTGCTTATACCAGACATGTCACCAGGTGCCCAAAGTGACGCTGTAATGGAAGAATTATTCCTAACACAAATAATAACTACTTCATAGCCATTGAAACAAATCATCCCGCCTTTACAAATGACAGTCTCAATACCACGTTGGCTGTCTGCAATCCAGGCTGTGCATAACACAAATCCACTGTGTCATCCCAACCAAAGACAACTCAGGTATATTTTCTCCGGGTAATATCTCTTTCCAAGCTGTATTATTGGCTTCCGTTGTTGGACCCTGTCCAGCTCGCTAGGATCTACCCCCGCGTTACAGTGCCGGTTAGCCGAGATCTACTTACTGTGTAACGGTTCCAGAGCATTATTGGACGTAGCTAGCGAAATCATGGAGCACCATCCCTTCGGTGTAATAAAAGCCACACGGCCGAAAAAGCCTGCTTTGGCTCTCGTCTATTCAGCTATATGTATGTCTAGGTGGCTCACTCCTGGAATTGCCAAGACATCTCTATCCCATCGAAAACTTATATTACCTTTCTAAACGTTTCCAGAAAGTCGAAAGAATACACCTACCGAACACTATCTCCATCCAATCATCCAACCATCGGCGTACGATCCTCCACGCGACTCTTACTGCGACACTCCATCATGGAGGAAGTCAATGATCCCTTCAGCCTCGCATCCCGACGACGCCAAGACGTAACAAAAGAACAAATCAAGAACGATTACCCGCAAGGCGACGCACGCCGACTTCGAAAGTTCTATACTCGACAGAATAAGCTTATAGACCAGTTTCTCGGCGTCGATGATGAAGAGAGGGCGCAGGCTGAGGAAGAGGCTCGAGTCGCTGGCAAAATAAAGTTTGCGGTTAACGCGTCCTTCGTAGTCAACTTTTGTCTTTTCGTCATTCAGTTGTATGCGGCTATCTCGACGGGATCACTGGCAGTATGCTCGTACATCTACCATAGTATAGGTTTGCAGCTAACTCCAGTCTCAGCTTTTTGCCACAGCAGCAGATGCGTTTGTGAGTCAAATTCGTCTGTTAAGCGAAGTGTACTAACGTTGGCACAGATGGATCTTGTTTCTTCTTTTGTCATGCTTATCACCTCTTGGCTGGCGGCTCGACCGAGCATCTACAAATATCCTGTTGTATGTCATGTTATCCCAGAGTCCTTAAGGCAGCAATTCATGGCATTCTAGGGTCGAACGCGGATCGAAACCATTGGCGTCATACTGTTCTGCGCCCTCATGACAACGGTCGCGGTCCAGCTTCTGATCGAATCGGCCAGAACATTGGGCACCGGCAAGACCGAGTCTGAGGAGCTCCACCTGATACCAATTATCTTTGTTTGCGTTGCTAGTGAGTGATCTATCCACGTCGCAATTTGCAATCACTGATTGTGTTTCAGTTTTCAGCAAAGCATCCCTCATGCTGTACTGCATGACTTATCGGAAGTATCCATCGGTTCATGTGTTCTTTGTATGTCTTATGAAGACCATCTTGACTTTCTCTCTAATCATCTGTGTAGATTGACCACCGTAACGACATTGCTGTCAACAGCTTTGGCCTCATAATGTCGGTAGTAGGTGACAAGTTCATCTGGTATCTGGACCCTATCGGTGCTATCTGCATTGCACTTCTGATCCTTTTCTCATGGATCTCTAATGCTTTTGAGCAAATATGGCTACTGGTCGGTAAGGCAGCGCCTCAAGAGTTCATCGCCAAGTTGATCTATATGAGCATAACGCATGATGACCAGATCTCTATGGTTGAGACAGTGAGTAGCATACTATATGTGTCGACAGTCAACTAACAAAGAGAAGTGCCGCGCGTATCATGCTGGGCAAAAGTATTACGTTGAGGTAGATATCGTCATGGATGAGCAAACATCTCTCAAGATCAGCCATGATGTTGCCCAGTCACTGCAGCGAAAGATTGAAGGTACACTCCACATAGTCGTGTCTTGTTCACTTGAACTGACATCTCGCAGGACTTGGTGATGTTGAGCGGGCATTTGTTCACGTCGATTATGAATGTGAGCACAGCATCCATGAAGAGCACAAGCCACTTTATGATAGAAAGTTGTAAATGAGGGCAAACATGAGCGATATTATACGGTTCAGCCATGTGATGGAAGGAATATCTTCTGGATTTATAGCTTTACCTAATGTACTCCTAACTTATTTACCCTCATGTAAATAGCTCCTCCGTGGCTTAGCGTGCGAGACCAACTTGTACACATTGACTGAAATGGCCAAATGCTGTTATTTGATCTCCTTGATCCTCTCATCCTCGGCGTTCTTGTCCTCAATGTGGGTCGGCCTGACTTGATGATCAGTAACCTTGTCGTCCAAACCGTCTGGGCCAAGCTTCGCATTCACTGCCTTCTCATTCTCCTCTTCTTCAATAGCTCTCTTGTACAGACCAGCTTTGATGTCCCGTCTCCAGAGAAATTGGCCAATCATGAATAGAGTCAAATAACAGCAGGTGAGAGCGACATTTGCTGAGAAACCCTTGGTCCAACGCGGACCTTGAGTGATGGGGAACGCGACAACGTTGTACCAGGTAAAAAAGGCCCAGCCAACAGTCATCTACAAATTCTCATTAGTATAAAAACAAGGTGGGTTATGGTTTTAACCAACTCACCATGGCGCCGGTAGTAAAGCTTCTTGCTTCGTTGTCGTCCTTCATAATCAGGTGCACCCATGGGAAAAGCATGGGGGTGATACAAGAACTCATACCTAGGAGGAAGTATGCAGCGAAGTGCAATCCGAGGGGAATGTTCCAGACTAAAAGAGTCGAGTGACAGAATAGGAGGACAGTTCCTGCAAAGCAGAAAGGCACCCAGATTGGATAAACCCTGTAGGAAGTATGAGCTTCTAGTGCAAAGAGATAGGCGAGGGCGTTAGAACTGACATGACAAAAGAAGGCACAGTGATGCCTACGACAATGGCTAGAGCTTGGACTCCCGTTGGCAGAATGTTGATCATCTCCACAGAGTATTGGCCCGTTGATTTTACCCAGACAATCATCTGGCCAGCAACCCAGGTAGTTAGTTGAAAGCTAGTATTGTTAGTCCCGGCCAATAATGAGGAGCTGCAGCTCAACAAGGCACAAAACTCACCAGACATAGGTGCAGACAGCGATGTAAAAGTGCCACTTCCGGAAGACACGCTTCAGCATCTTCTTGCCAATCTTTTTGCTCTTTCTCATCCCATCGTCTTGCATACGTGCCTGAGCAAGCTGTTGATCGTCTTCACTGAGCCACCAGACACGAGGGCTCGTGGGCACACCTGGATAGAGAAAGAAACCGGCAATGGCAATTGGCAGGGAAATGATGCCATCAATAATAAAGACCCAGCGCCTAAATTAAATAGAAGAGTCAGACTGTCAAAAAGCTACGAGAATGAGGGGGCAGACTCCGTCAACTTACCAGCCAGCCATACCTCCCTTTCCGTCGAGACCAGCGAGAGCGGCAGCTTGCATGTACCCACCGACCATGGCACCGATATTGCTCGAAACATACCAGACCCCAGCACGCTTAAAAACTTCATCAGAACGATACCAAGAGGACAGAACGTATAGGGAACCAGTAGCGGCTGGGGTTTCAAACAGCCCCATGAGGAATCGCATGCCATAGATCATCGGTGCGCTGTTGTTACGGCATTGAACAAAGGTGATGATAGACCAGAGAGTCTCGCAGATAGGCAGAACCCAACGAGCATATTTAGGGCGAGCAATGAGCAGCATGCAGGGGATTTCCATCACCAAATAGCCAATGTTGTAGAAGGTAGAGAATAAGTTGTATCTGGATAGTCAGACGTGCAAACTGTAGAGATGCAGTTAACTTACTCCATGCCTTCGAGATTCAGCTCTTCTTTCATACCCGAATTATAGGCATTGTTAATATTGGACTGGTCAAGCCACTTGATAAAGTCTATCAATTGTTAGCGCTACCGTCACGCGAGATTGCCGATTTTAGATCGGGGTTTACACATGGAACAACTGAAATCAATGTCATTAGTCAATCATGTTAATTGAAGTATCCTGGAGCTTACATAAGGGGCAGAATGGTGCGATCCAGCTTTCTGAGAAGTCGCTTCTCCTCTTTGCTGTAATGACCAGGGTACCAATTGAAGATGTAGAGCCAGGCGAGGCCGGCCTTCCAGTGACTTTTGACTGAAGATTCCCTATGAATTCATAAGTGAATCATCACACCGACCCACACATACGTTGTTGCGGTGAAGATGCCCTCCCATTTGAGTATCCTTGACCCGGGCTTTAGGGGTGTATTCCAGTTGTCAATAACGCCGTTTTCGATGAGATGAGCGACCCAGGCGTTAGTGTATTTAATCCAGCTCTGGATAAGGGAAATAGGTACGAAAAGCTGGGATAATTCGAGTGGTGTTGGCGGTAGCATATTAATGTAAAAGTCACGATTTCCTACATTGAAAGGAGTGAAGTTATCGCCGGCCTCTTCGGGCAGAAAATCAGGTGCCCCGGTGGGGTCATCAGCTGCACGCTGTAAGTGCGTATGGAAGCTGCGGTCATCTATTTCACAGCTATCTCGTGCTTCAGCTAGAGTAGCTTGGGAAGTCATAGTTTCAATCGGGACTCAATTTTATTAATTTAGGTAGTCTTTTATAAAAGAAATGGATCTCCTAAGGACCCCAAATGCTTATAGGGCTTCAGCCGCCCTACCCCACACAGATAACTAGCAAGATACCTAAAGTTACTTAAATTTTTAACTAGTTAGATTTTAGTAGGGGAAAACCTATTTTTATTAATCTTAAGAACTATAAATCTAACTTAATATATCTAGCTTATAATACTACTAAAAAAAATAAAAAGCACTTAAACTACTTAAAAGGTTAAAGCTAAAGAAAAAGAAGGCTACTATAAATTATTCTTATAGCTTTAATTTTTAACTATATAAACCTTTATATTATAATACCTTTATTATATAGCTTTTTAATATACCTATTAAGCTATTCCTGCTTTTTTGCTTTTTATTTATTATTAAAAAATAGGTTTTATAAATAAATTTATATATAAAAGAACTATTTTAAATATACTTAATATAAATTATATATCTAAAGCTAATATTTTTTAGTAAAAGCCTATTATAATTATAGATATTTATATTTATCTTATAATACTTATTTATATTAAAAATAACTTTTATAAATATATTAAAGACTTTTAAATAACTTTAAAATTAGGAAAAGTTATTATAAAGTATTATATTATAAAATATCTAACTTTTTAATAGTTTAAGCTAATTTTTTATTATAATTATATATTTCCTTTAAATAATAAGCTTAAAAATATAATTAAGCATCCTAAGTATTAATTAGCTATATTTACCTTTAATTTATATTCCTTATACTGCTCTATATTACCTTATAACCTAATCTAATCTATTATTAACTTACTAAGCTAGCTTTAGCCTGCTAATATTTATAGTTTTTCCCTTAATACTAAAACCTTTATTTTATAATTTACCTTTTTACCTCTCTTTTCCCTTTTACTTCCTTTCCTTTACCTTATAATAGCTATTAATTCCTATAATATAATATTTATACTATTAATTTAATTACTTTAACTATACATTTTAACTCTATAAACTATACTTAATATTAGCTATTATTACTACCTAATTTAATAGCTATAATAAAGGCCTATTACTTTATTAATAAGTCCTAATCCTGCTTTAAGTAATTAGCTAGGTCTTCTAAGGCCTTTAATTTACTTATAATAGTTAATATAATAAATATATTTTATTTATCTAGGAGCCTTATAATATAATTAAAGATTATAAAATTAATTTACTATATTAATATTAATTTATTAATATATAATAGGTCTTTATTTATAATATTTAAATACTAAAAGAAAGTATATAAATTAAAAATATTATTAATATTAAGATTATTAATATTAGTTAGATTACTATTTATATAGGCATTAACTACTATAATAAGATAGTTATAGCTATTAATGCTAATTATATAGTGTAGTATCTTTAGATAGTCTTTATAGTTTCTAGCTTATTTAAAATTAGACCTTTAAAGTTAAAGCCTTAGTATTAATTACTTTAACTAGGTAATAATAGAAAAGGCCTTTAGCTTACTAAAGCTAAGGAAAATATCTTTTTATACTTATAGATTAAGGCTATTTATTTAGTTAAATTATAAGGTTAAAAGCAGCGCTATATAACCTTAAGACTTACTTTTAAAGTTATTATGTTTTTTAGTATTATATATAATGCCTTATATATAATATTTTAAAAAATAAGTATTATATTATATTATTTTTATTATAAGACTTTATTAGCTATACTTTATATATTACTATAGAGACATTTTTTTTTTTTTAATAATTAAGTATATAATATTATATATTTATAAGTAATTTAACTTTATTTAAGCTATCTTAATATAGCTTTTTTTTTAAGTATAAATTTATTAATAGATAAGATAATAATTTACTTTAAAAGGCAATCTCTTATAAAGGTTAAGATAAGAAATAAGCCTATTTCTATAAATCTAAAGATTTAAATTACTATTAAAAAAGGCTATCTTTTACAGTAAAAATATTATATCTTTAAGGTAACTTAAACTTATAAAAGGCACTACCTTACTATAGCTTATTATTATATAGATCTTTATAATCTTATAGAAATATAATATATTATACTTAATTTTATAGTATCTTTATTACTTATTACTTATTATATATTCTTTAATAACCTTTTTATAATACTATTACTTATTTATACTCTTTATAAGTAAGGTATTACTACTATAGGTATAGCTTATACTAATTATAGTATTTATTATAACTTTATTATTATAAAAGAAGCTAACTATAAAAGTAAGCTAAAGAAATAAGACTTTAATAAGCTTTAAGCTATACCTTTTAAAGATAATTAAGTAAGTTAAAAAGACTTTTCCTTATATAAAAAGCCTTATTAATTAGTATTTTCTTTCCTTTAAGTTAATTATATTACCTTTTAAAATAACTGCTTTATCTTATAAATAAGCTTATATTTTAGTAAAAGTAAATATATATATTATTATTACTACTAATTAAATATAATATAAATATAAGCTTATAAGGCTTAAGCTTTCTTTAGCTTTAATTTTAAATATATTATTAATATACTTTATATATAGATTGCCTATAACTTTAATATAAATAAAGTTAATTATAATAATTAGCTATATACTTATAAAAGCTATAGTTACTAAATCTAGTATAGTAAATAGTAAGCCCTTATATAGACTTTTTTTTTTAATATAATCTTTATTAATATATATATTTTATAGTAAAAAGGTTAATATAATTAAGAGTTTTATAAATTATAGACTTAATAGTAAGATACTTTTATAAAAAGTATTATTAGTAAATATACTTTTATAAGTAGCTTTTATAAGTAATTTTATAATAAGAATAAATTCCTTCTTATTTTATAATATAACTAAGTTAAAGGTAAAAAGTATTATAAGTATAAGGCTTACTAAAAGGTTAGATTAAGTAACTTTACTATATAGAGCTTTTATAAGGGTTAGTTAAAAGGGCTATAACTAAAGCTATATTAGACCTACTATAAATATAATATCTGCAGCATATCCTTATATATATAAGGAAATTACTAATACTATTACTACTAGCTAATTTATTAGTTAATAAAAGTACTACAGATCTTACCTTTATCTAATTTATTAAAAGCCCCTACTAACGCTAGTCTAACAGTCCCTATAAGCATTTAGGGTCCTTAGGAGATAGCAAGGGGAACCTTTTATACCCCGCCTGTACTATTGTGATTACCTAAGGGACGTGGGGCTCGTGACCTCGTGAAGGCTTGTAGCACTCAAAGAGATAATTCCCAAAATTCTTCCATATGTTCTGATAGAGTTAAGGCGAGGCGCGCACCTTTCTTCAGCTATTGGTCAGTTTCAACACTACATAGCGCTTCTCTTTTTGACCAGTTAAGAAAAGACATCGTCTTGATTATAGCAAGGTAATAGTTAAATACTAAGTTTCCACGATCTTACAGAATTACAGTGAGATTGGTATATAAAACAAGCTGGAAAGCTTATCTTGGCAATTATGTGAGGATTTAGTATGTTGCTGGAAGCATGTTTTAATAAGTGTTATATACAGTTGAATGTGACCAAGAGCTGCCGCATACCGCGCGCTTTACCTCTAGTGAGTAAATTCCCCATCACTGAGAGGTTCAACCAAGAGAGACACAGTTTGCAGGAGTGACGTGTTTTGCCGAAAGGACTAGGGTTTCCATCACGTGCCAAGTCGGGATTGCTTTCGGGGTAAGTCAGGCTAGAAACATAGTGGCTAGCACAGAAAGTAACACAGATTAAATGGCTGGTCGGTATTTTAGAGGCGATCAATATCAGAGACAAGGCGCAAAGATGCAACGGGACACGGCGGCACAGATAGGAGTAATCCCGGCGCATCTAGTACTACGAACTGCACGAGTCCTTTGGGACCCTTGATCTTGGGTTCTAAACGTGGGGTTGATGTGGGGTGCTATCTAGCTTCCGGCCTTGCCCCGAAAACCTCCTCTACATACATAGTAGTGGACTAGACATGGATAATAGCGGATGACACACTGATAGCAGATAAGGGATATTCAGATAGTGCCAACGGCGAGAAAGGCAGGCAGGACCTTAATTCTTATTGTCTCCTCGATCTGTTGCTTCCGAGCTACGGCTACGCGATATATAACCAGCGACAGATTCAAACTTATTAGACGGAAGAACAAGCTACTCATACCATTGGCTAGGCCAAAATCTTTTGTATAAGATCCCTCACCCCTATACAGTCACAATGGCTGAAGTCAATTGGCAACAACTCATCAACCAGAAGAGAGCAACAAGAGAGGCCCTCATTCCTGAACAATGGCTCTTACCAGCTACCATCACGAGCAAAGTGACCCCACAGAGCACGGCCAGCGCATTTGAGCTGCTCAGTGAAGCTGGGCTTCTCACTGAGCGGGAGATAGACATTACAGAGAAATATACTGCTGTCAGTCTAACAGCCAAGATCGCCACGGGTGAGCTTTCGTCATACGATGTTGCCACGGCGTTCTGTAAGCGAGCAGCAATCGTACATCAATTGGTATGAAACCCGATACAGAGCAAGACCGGTTCAAGCTGACTTTACGTGTCTGTCAGACAAACTCTCTCACAGAGATCTTCTTTGACAAGGCGCTTGAGCGTGCGCGATGGCTTGATGAATACTTGTCAAAGGAAGGAAAAACAGTTGGACCCTTGCACGGTCTGCCTATAACTTTGAAGGTGCGTATGGAGGAACCAGCTGCTAAGTACCTCAGCTAATCTTTGAACAGGACATGATTCATGTCAAGGGACAGTATTCTACGATGGGTTTCGTCGGTCATCTCAGACATCCACCTGCAGATGAGAATGCCGTGATTACTGATATGCTCGAGGCTGCAGGCGCAGTATTTTACTGTAAGACCAATGTGCCCCAGACACTCTTTGTAAGTAGTACCAGCATTCCCTATTGCAAAGTCTAACTGGGCATCCGGTAGGTCTGCGAGAGTTTCAACAATGTGTTTGGACGTACCTTGAACCCTTATAAGCTGTGCCTCTCGCCCGGTGGCAGCAGTTCGGGCGAAGCAGCACAGCTAGGTCTCTGCGGATCCATCATGGGTGTTGGATCAGATATCGCTGGCTCAGTACGAGTTCCTGCGATTTTCACGGGAGTATACGGGTTCCGGCCTACAGTCAACCGTCTGCCGTGGTCAAAGCAGGCAGAACTCGCGTTGAAGGGATGGCAGGGCGTCCAACCGACCCTTGGTCCGATGGCGCGCACAGCACAGGATCTTACCCTCTTCATGAAGACTATCATTCAAGCTGAGCCTTGGCGCTACGATTCCACAGCACTCGCTATACCGTGGCACGATGCACCTAGGAAGGACAAGCTGACTATTGGTGTATGGTCGCAAGATCCTCAGTTTCCCGTCTTTCCGCCTATTGCGAGGACCATGGCCTCAGCAGTTGGTCGGCTCAGAGCTGCAGGCCATACAATCAAGATCATCGAGGCTCCGCCGACGATGAAGGCAATGAAAATCGCCATGCGTTGGTTCGCACTCGACCAAGTGAACCTACCGTTGAAGTTTGTCCAAGATGGCGCCGAGAGCCCGATAGCGGACTTGGATGCCATGGACCCAGGGAAATTCTTAGACCCGGGGTATGTCGCGGACTTGAGTGAGAATATAAGTATCAGCGCCGATATCCATGATTATCGAGAAGAATGGGCCAAAATCTGGCGCGAGGCGGGCATTGACGTTTTGCTTTGCCCGGCCAGTCGTGGTTCGGCTGTTCCACACGGAGAGTTTGGTCCACTGATGTACACGATACCGTGGAATTTACTCGATGTAAGTTTCCCCTTTCTTTGACATTGTTAAAGTGAACAGCTACTTACTAGCCACCAGTTTCCCAGCAGTGTCGTCCCGTTCGGTAAGGCCGACAAGACGCTTGACTCTAAAGACGGATGTGAGTTGATGACCCCGACTAGAATCACCAGTATTACCTGCGTACTAATAGTTTCTCTAGATGATTCGACTGTCGTTGATGGCGCACCAACGGGCTTCCAACTGGTTGGATGGCGGTTCCAGGATGAGCAGACGCTAATGGCTACTGAGGTTATCGCAGACACATTGAAGGCCTGATTTCGATTGCAGAGAAGCATTGGATAGCTGGCTTGACCTTCACCAAGCCAGTCTTGAATGATAGACAAGAGTATATTTGCACATCATGTTCTCTCCGTAATCATTTGTGATACCTGTTCAATTAGGGAGAAAGAACTTTTTACAGCCTGGAAATGGACCAATAAAAAACAAAGTAACCCCGCAACTCCATGCTCCCCATTTGCCCAAGGATATTGATCTGATCTACATTGCCCAAAATGAATTTTCCCAATCTGTATTCCTGGCAGTAGCTGCTTCAACTGATGATGTATCCAAGCCCTCAGACAGCGCTGGGTCATAGATTTGCGATGAATAGGCCTGAAACATCTCCATATCCCCCATACCAAGATGCATCATTGTTTCCAGTTGTTTTGCAGCCAAAGAAGACGGCGGCTGATGAGCCGATGAGTCACCAGACTCTGCATTTTGAACCGCGACAATTGCATCTGCATGTCTTGTCAGGCCTTTGGTGCGTGGGAAGTGACTAAGTGGGTGAGTTCACGTACCTTGGGCTGTACACACTTCCAGCATGTTGTTGATATACCTGGAACAGCTATATACCAGACTGTTATCGTGATCCAATAACTGGAAAATGGTCTCGACTTGTCCTAGGAGTGATTTACACATTGCCAAAGCCGTCTCATCTGCTGCAGCACCCTGTCCATGCTGCGCCCAGAGTATCCGGCCAAGAACGACCAACGAGGCTGTGAAGACTGCTCATGGCGTTAGTGACTAAACGGTTCTCGTAAGGTAATGCCGTACTGACCGTAGTGGAGTGTAAAATAGGCAACTCCGAGGTTGTTGCTCCCTGATGGGTCGGCCTTTATTATGGTATGTACGAGCTCGATAGTGTGTTGTGCCGAGCGTAAGGATTCGTGAGCCTCTCCCATCGCAAGCTGGATGATATAGGAGGAATTGTCAATAGACACCGAGTTGCCACCGAGAAAAAGGTGTCGAATGGTGCTGCAGAGAAGTGGCCTGTGAATCAGCATATTGATATTGTGGTACCTCAGTGTCAGAATCACCCTAAGACGATTTACGGAGGTATTTTCAGACGGTATTTTTGCTTTGGGCTCGCATAGTCGCAGGTACGGGGGCAGACTTGCAGACCATGCACGGAGTTCCTTTCTCAGCTGGCCTGAAGCCTGTAGAGACATCATATCATCCGGCTCTGGCTCGGCAGTATGGACATTGCCGCCGTATTGCTGTCTCAGAGAGCCGTTCATGATTTGATGCAGTCGGAATGAAACCGCGAGGAAATCGCCAGGAATGTCAACGCCTGTGCCAGCGCTATCTGGAGTTGGCATAGCAACCTCAGAGGATGATGATGGCTGGTCCAGCATGTACTCATCCGGAATGATAGCTGGCCGTCCAAAAGCAACACTTAGAACCTTGTCCATGCAGTATATCACAACCCATGTTCGTCGACTATACTCGGCCTGCAATTCATCAAGGCCTTCGCGGGCCTGGGCACTGTGAAGACCTAACGCCATGGCTGAGCGAACAGCAAGTCCGAGAATATTCCACGCTTGCACTGAGCGTTGAGCACCCTGGCAATGAATGACAACTAGGACGAGATACTGGACGATCTCGATGCTGATGACTTGCTTTGATAATTCACTACAAAGAGCTGTGGCTCTCTTGAAGAAGATATTAGACCTCTCTTGCCGTTCCCGCGCTGATGGTATTGCATCCTGGTCTGCACTGGCTATCGTGGCAAAGATGACATTGAGAGTGCCTAAGAAGGTCCTGCGGACTCTGGTCCAATTACTCGCTTTGCAGGTTGTATATGTCTTTCTCATCGATTCTTCATGGATGAAAGGAAAGACTGTGCCGGCGGTTTTGAAGTAAACATCAAGCATACGATCCATCTCTTGAGCTGGAGGAAGAGTAGTCATTGCTTTTGGACCTGTGTCTGGTGATGCCGCAACTGGGTTCGTGTAAGACCGAGAGGCTTTTGCAAGGTTGGTCTCGCTGAGTTCATGTTGTTGGTCCACTGTCGCTCCCAGTCGCCGGGCAGGATTACGAATGTTATTGACAGCTTTGAGAAGAAGTCGGGTGAAGTTGATGTTCGAGGAGCCACCAAAGAATGCCGAGGTGTGCTCTTCCACAAAGGTCATAGCCATTCCATTCGTGGTAGCATCTTCATCCTGAGGCTCTTCAAGGCCCGTTGCATGCGGGTGGCTACCATCGTTGGTCTCTTCAAGAGCTGATGATGACGGTGCAGGTGGTGAGGGAATGCGGGGAAGACGAGATTGAGCAGCAGCAGCAGTAACAGTAGCGTTGCCAGTAGCAGTAGCACAGGCAGACAGATGGCCTTCGAAGAAATAATTGAGTCGGTGGACTACCTGCTCGACATTGTAGACACGTGATTCTAGATCTGATATATACTGCTTACGAACGATCACGTTGGCAGCCGATTCGCCAGGCTCGTACTGGCAGTCCAGCGTAAGAGAAACACATGACGAGCACGACGGACGCGTGCCATCACATCTAGCACGTCAGCGAGGGCACTGGTTGATTGCAGAGGGAGGCAATGGCAATGAGAGCTGTCCCATACCTGGATTTGCGCAGACGACAAGCATTGCATGCAAGAGCGATGCGGCGTCGTTTGGCAGTAGAGGTGTCTGAGCCGTTCTCGACTGATGGTGGTGCCATACTGTCTGTCTGTCAGGCCTTCTTCTCTCATGGGGTCCGGATAACGGGGAGAGGATGGGAAATGGAGAATGGGAACAGCGGCAATTTTCGGTTGGGGGGGTCAAGAATTAGAACAAAATGTGGGGAGAGGCGTCGGCTTGTCTTGTCTCAATGGAGGGTATGCTTGCAGCCCACCGGCAACTCCGGAACTGCTTGGAGATAGTGATAATACTTGCGATCCAATCATGACCCCGCGATAAGACGCCAGGAAGCCCAGTCTGGAAGACCGTTCTCGCACGCCCCGGGGATCATAGTTACCCGATATAGCCCCGTCGTCGACAATGCCCAGGTTATTCTATGCTTCACTGATTGATCCTTCAACAGTTGGTATAAGGATCAATCTTGAGCATCGGACCTCTCAATAAAATGCGCCCTCACAGATAACAGCATATCAACAACATGACAATCCAGTCCAACGAATTCAATGTCGCCATTGTCGGTACGTAGGGACCAATCTTCCAGTACACTTGTCACCTCTAACCTTGTGCCTGATAGGCGCCGGCGTCGCTGGCCTTGCGCTTGCAATGGCACTGCACAGAAAGGGAGTGCTCTTTACCATCTACGAGGAAGCAAAGGAATACTCTGTTGTAGGGTGAGTTGCCTTGGGGATTATTCCGTAATTGTACATACATCCCCGGAGAGCTCCGCTGACAGCAACGTCACAGTGCCGGTATCGGATTCGGTCCAAATGGTATGCAAGCCTTGGATCTGATTGAGCCAGGCTTCCGCCCTCTCTACGAAGGCTTGTGTGTTGGAAATAAGTCTGCCGATGCCCAATGGGTCTTCTTCGAGGGATACCTACTCGAGCCTGGTCTCGGTGACAATAAGCCTTGGGCTGGCAACCTCAAGTCGGCATGGGGCAATCAGGACTACGTTCGCAAGTCTGTAAGGTTCACCTTGATCCTAATCGAGATGCCATCATGGTTTGCTGACTATCGCACAGGCCCACCGGAAGGAATTGCTGGACATCATGACAAGCTTCATTCCCATCGAGAGCGTCAAGTTCAACAAGAAGCTCGTCTCCATCAAAGAGTACACAGATAGAGTCATGTTGGAGTTTGCGGACGGTGAGATTGTTGCACACAGCATCCTGGCTGGCTCCGATGGTATTGCAAGTACTGTGCGAGAGTATCTCCTCAGGCCAACCCATCCCGAGGAAGCACTTCCGGTGTACTCTGGTGCTCACTGCTACCGAGCCGTCATCCCGATGGACGAGGCATATGAGATTATGGGCGAAAAGACCGATGTCGCAAAGATCTACTTTGGCCATAACAGAGGAGCGGTCTCGTACAGAATCACTGGAGGCAAGGTAAGTCATGCTTCGTAACAACTGTACCAGAGTACATGCTGATTAGATCATCTGTGTGCAGGAGCTCAACTTCCTTCTCATCAAGGCTACACCAAACGAACAATGGCCTTATCCAGGTAGGGTCACCAAGCAAATCACACAGGAGGAGATGCTAGCCGACTTTGATGGCGACAACATTGATGATCGATTCCGAAGACTCGTAGCCAAGGCAAAGCCAGTCAAATGGGGTCTATTCCATCACGCCAAGACTTCAACCTATTACAAAGACAGGGTCTGTATCCTTGGAGACAGCGCCCACGCCTCGATGCCATTCCAAGCAGCTGGTGCAGCTCAGGGTGTCGAAGATGCGCTCGTGCTAGCCTACATCCTCGAAGAGCTTATGAAGAGCCCTACTCGAGGTTCTGAGCAACTTGAGGAGATCAATGCAGGCCTTGCGGCATATGATGCTATCAGGAGACCTCGGGCGCAAAAACAGCTTGATCGTGCGTTTGAGGTCGGCACGATGATTTATTTCCAGCATCCAGAGTGTGGAGACGACATGACCAAGATTCTGCACAAGTTGCAGAATGGTTGGCTGGACTGGCTATGGTTCCCCGACTTGAAGGCCGATGTTGAGACAGCTTTGTCACAAATGCGGAACGACGTGCAGAAAAAAGCATAATTGTGGAGAGATAGCAATTGATATGTTTATTTATTATTTATATTATATAGTTCAGCATCAGTATTCGATCTTTGTCCTTGAATCAGAACGCGGGGTGCTACAGCGATAGGTGTATGCCGATTGGGACTCTCCTATACCGTCTCACTCTGAGTGATTCAGGCCAAGTTCACCATGGGCCTCATTGTAAATGTTATCGAGTTCTAATTGGTGGCGAGGCCCTCTTCTCTCTAGATGAAGTTGGACATTGTTCTACGACCAAAATCACTTCAACGCGCAAGATGAAAGCACCCTACATCAGAAAGTTCATATGTCATCGACGTAAATACTGTAGTTCTTCTAGTACCAAGACTAATGCTCCTTACGCCAAAGTACATGTTTACCCTTCTTCCGCTCTTCTCCGCATCGTCTTATAATACTTGTAGCTCGTTCTGTGTCAACCAGACGGAGCAAAGAGCCCGAAACACAACGCTTATCATGGCCATCAAAAGTAGGATCCGAATTCCTGGAGCATCCTCTTGGGAATGCAATGTTATCGTGGAAGACCTCAAGTGTTCCTGATTCGAGTTATCTTAGAGAGACCCGGTTCTTATCATTAACCCAATGGTTCTTAGCCCTGTCTTTTCCGGCCGGCCTACCCGCACGATCCGCGATTGCTGACCTTAGTGGCAACTTTGGGTGCCTATGGGTCTATCTTTGTTCTGCTTATTATCTTGACAGCCATTCTTGGCACAACAGGGCTCGCTCACTATGCTCAGATGGATGCCAGACTGTGACGGGGAAAGCCAGGAATGGCAGGAAGGGGATTCAAGATGGGCTTGTCTTATCGCCAATTTCGGGATCACTGCCGGACCCAAATTATTGACGATAGCCTCGAAACTTGACGGAACTACCCCAGAGTGAACGGTAGCTTTATCATATGTACCAGATTGCCGGGCACGGTCTAGATGCCTCGTGTGTATATATAAATTCATTCACGTCGTGATTGATCTGTCTACTTGTTGCTCTCCCTTCTTCAAGCTGCCGTCCACCTCACCCTTTCTTCACTGCTTTTAACCATCTCACCACAACAATGACGATCGAGACAATGTTGTCTGAGGAAAAGTCCCAGTCTTCTGACAACAGGAACAATGGCTCTATCAAGGTCGGAATTTCATCCGGTGAAGTCGACCTAGAGTCACGTGAAGTCTTCCGAACTGGCGATGACGTCCTCGACTTCAGGACCGTCAGTTGGCAGCGGGCGACCATTATGTTCTGCAAGATCAACTTTGCCATGAGCATTCTTGCTATTCCTCAAGCAATTTCAACAGTCGGTGCTGTCGGCGGGTCTCTCATTCTTGTTGGATTCACATCTCTCAATGTCTGTAAGTAGGAGTCATATATTTTCATAGTTACTTTCTTCAATTATGCTGACCAGCCTCTAGACACTGCTCTTATCCTAGGTGATTTCCGCAACAGACATCCGGAATGCCATAGTACGTTATTCGACACTCGCTGGAGCCCAACGGAAGAGGCCCCTGACTAACATCTGCGTCTAGTGCTGGCTGATATGATGGGCTTGATTTGGGGCATGGTTGGCCGTGAACTAGTCGGTGTTCAAATAATCGTCCTTCAGATCCTCATCACCGCAGGCGGCGTCGCCACAACAGCCGTCGGCCTTAACGCGTTATCAAATCACTCCCAATGTACCGTCATCTTTGGCCTGGCGAGCGCGATTCTCGTCACGGCCTGCTCATCTGTGCGTACGTTCTCCAAGCTCGGCTGGATCACTTGGTTTGGCATGATTACCTTTACCGTTGGAGTTCTCGTCTTTACTATTGCTGTTACCCAGCAGGATCGGCCTGCAGCAGCATCACCAACTGGTGACTTTGACCTCGGTTGGACCGCTATCGCCAACCCTGGCTTTGTTGTAGGCATGGTCAGCTCTGCGAACCTCTTTATTTGCACCAGCGGCTCCTCTATGTTCCTTCCTGTTATCTCTGAGATGCGTCGACCTCAGGACTACCGTAAAGCTTGTCTTTGGGCTGGCCTCATTGTCGGCATGCTCTATCTTGTTCTGAGCCTTGTTATCTACCGCTACTGTGGAACTTGGCTGTCTGTTCCTGCTTTTGGCAGCGCTGGGCCTCTCTTTAAAAAGATCTCGTACGGAATTTCCCTACCCGGTCTAATCATCGGTGTTGGTATATATCAACATGTTGCGGCAAAATACGCCTTTGTCCGTCTTCTCAGAGACTCAGATCATCTCCAGAAGAATACTTTCACCCATTGGGGCACATGGCTTGGCATCAATTTTGCCTTTGGTACAGCTGCCTTTATTGTCGCCGAGGCCGTACCTATTTTGAATTATTTGCTTGGCCTAGCTGGTGCTCTCTGTGCTGCCCCTTTCAGTCTGATCTTTCCATGCCTTCTCTGGATGTATGACTTTAAGGGGTACAGATCTGGCACGCTCATACAGAGGGCTCAGTACACTATACATGTCCTTATCGCCTTGATCGGTCTTTACATGGTCGCTGGAACTGCGTAAGTCCCATTTTGTTTTCTTCTTGATCGTAACACGGCGAACTAACAATGTGTCCCAGCTATGCGGTAGTCGTTGCCATCAAAATGGCTTTCCAGAGTGGAACGATTGCGCGAGTATTTGACTGCGCTGACAATTCCGGTTCTGTCTGAGCAGTCGAATCTATCTTTACGCGGCGAAAAAGCAAGCGTTTGTCCAAGTTTGTTCGAGATTGTACTTTGAAAATTTGGTAAAGTGAAGGAAGCAAAGACTAGTGGTTGGATTTATAAGGAGCCGTTTGGACATCAACGGCAATGACAATACTTACTAATGCGAATTCTTAAACATACATACCACTGAGGATAATAGACTGCGCAATACTTTCTTTCGCACTTGTGTTTGTATTTTCTCGATTACCACTCTGAGGCCCCTCCCAACATCCACATCAGTTTCATGTTGTCAGCGTCAAAGTGAGGTTCACATTCTCAAGTGTTAAAATTGGCTGGATGACATCATCGATTTCATTTGAATGCGACTCCTAATCTATCTATTCACTTTCACAATCCCGACTTGAAAACATCATCAAAATTGCGTAATTCCCTACTGCCAAAGTCCTCGTAATACGCCTTGGCTCGGGACGAGCAGCGATGAGCAGCTTCAAGACGACCGCTTGTGTTCGTAGGTTTTCCTGAAACTTGAATTACCCCACACCATTTCGAAATCTGGGGTCATCGGCTACCTCTTACCCGAAGATAGCCAGAGTTCCCGACGGTGGCATTTCTTTACCTATCCTAGGGACGGATCAAGATAAATAAATCGAGAATGTAGATAACGGCTTGCTGAGCCAATAGGCCTTCAAGACAATAACGTTGTATCGCTTACAGTAGCTGAACGTGGAGAGGTAGCGTTATTTAGCAAACCTAAACAGCTCTATCCTTCCCTGAGCTTAGTGCTCGTCGGCAGTCGGACCCTGAAATGATTGCCTATCCGGATAGGTCGGCAAAGCATCCCGTTGGCTCAGATCTGGGTTGCCAAGTTACATCCAGTTGTTTCGCTTTACCGCGTTATCTCAGGATCTATCCGTAACTTCTTCAGTTCCCTCAGAACCCTATCACAAATGCGGGGTAGGAACCGACCCTAACGGACGGTCTAACTTGACGAAAGCGGGGACTAGCATGTGAGTACCGTAGACTAGGCTAGAGTATTGTTCCCTGACTATCAAACTCTGATGGCTGATAGATAAGACATCATATATTGATACAGAAAGAGTTCACTCCCCTCACGGCTGAGCATACATTTACCAGCCAAATCCTTCTCTCATCTTCTCAGATCCGATTCGTCCAAGACACAAAGGCCTTTGGTGCTTGCGTTTTTTTTCTTCACTATTCATCGACGTCACTACGCTACAATGCTCACCTCACCACTCCGCCAAGATCATCTCGTCCCGGAGACATTAATGGCGGACGCAAGCCCCATCATCCGTCCTGAGACGCCTCCAGACTTGCATATCCCAGATTCGCAGGCCACTGTGAAGGTGTCAATCATTGATACCACTAGTTATATGAGCAACTTTCCCATGTGGGCTTTCCTCGACCCATTGATGCCTGGGCACGAGGAGATGAAAGGTTGCGACTTTTCCTTTATTATTGAACATCCCAAGAGTGGCAACAAGTATGACACTTTGCTCTTTGATCTTGGTGTCCGCAAAGACTGGGAGAATTTACCGACACCATTTGTCCAAGGTATCAAGGCAGGGGGTTGCAAGATTGAGGTGCAAAAAGATGTCGCCACTATTCTGAAGGACAACGGGAGAGACTTGTCTGAGGTGGGAGGTATTATTTGGTCTCACTGGCACTTTGACCATGTTGGTGATGCCCAGACATTCCCAGGCACAACAGATGTCATCGTCGGACCCGGGTTCAAGAAGGCCCACGTCCCAGCCTGGCCTACAGATCCTGAGTCTCATATTGACGAAAAGGCATGGCAAGGTCGCACACTGCGCGAAATTGACTTTGCTGCGGAAGAAGGAAAAGGCCTGAAGATCGGCCAATTTGATGCTCTCGACTTCTATGGCGACGGAAGCTTTTACGTCCTAAACACTCCTGGTCACACCATCGGCCATCTTTCCGCCCTTGCTCGAACAACAGTTGATCCCCCAACCTTTATCTTCATGGGCGGAGATATCGCACACCAAGGAGGAGAGTTCCGGCCAACACCATACATGCCTCTTCCCGCCGAGATCTCGCCCAACCCATTCAACCGCATTTTACCACGCCCAGCGCTTACATGCCCTGGAGAGATCTTTGTTGAGATTCATCGTAACAAGAGCCGCACAGAGCCCTTTTTCGACCCGACCACCGCCGAGGGCGCGTGGCATCACTGTGCTCACGAAGCGAAACGCAGCATCGACAAGCTGACCGAGTTCGATGCTTACGAGAACATTTTCCCTGTCATTGCGCATGATAACAGCTTGTATGGCGTTATCGATGTTTATCCAAAACCAGCAAATGATTGGTTTGCAAAGAGTTGGAAGGACAAGACCAGATGGGGTTGGCTCAATGAGTTCGACCCTAGTTTTGCAGGATTGGCCAAGGCTAGTGAACCATGATATTTGAGCGTTTGTTTATATAGAATTTTGTCGCGCTTTCATTCGCGCTGCATGATTATTGGCGGTCGTATTTTCCTACAATATGGGAGTCTTGGGGCTACTGAAGGATTACACGTATTAGCAAGGTCGCTGATTTCGATGGAAATAGTAACGATAGCCAAAGGTTCATCTCTACAGTTAGCTTTGCCGATAAAGTCTCTGAGCCCTCGATATAAGGGATTGTTTCCCATCTCGATATAATGCTTAGGACAACTGCGATCCGTTAGATCCCAGGGACAGCGACTTGGTACAGGGATTACGTACACTATAATTGCTAAGCTACTCAAGTACCCTAGTTCGTTTCCCGTAGCTATCTCCGATCGTTACCGTTATCTCAACAGGCCAACTCTGCCGCTCTTTCTTATCTAATCTTGAAAGCTGCGGATTATTCTTATTACCGAAGCAACGATATTAAACCCAAGCCTACTCCCCGAGCGTACCGGCTACTCCCCGAGCTCCGTATTAGACTCCTCGTTATCAATCACATCGATAAGGATTTATACAAATTATGCGGATTTATGCATTGCAGCATTTCTTTATCCGAATGCGTATAGCGCAAAACGTATTTTGTGCTTACTGTATCTGATCTTACCCAACATCTCTTTCAGCAAGCTATCCGCCCAACTTCACAGGACAATTCTAGCCATTTACAAGTCCCGGATCTATTTATCTTAGACGACATCTAAGCAAATACCAAATCCATGAGAACTCTGTTGCATCATGTTTATACTGATAAATCTTCGTTATTTCATGTGTTTCATCTATTTACTGATGGATAGAGTGCAAGCCAACCCAGTCTTACCCAGTTGCCGAATCATTCCCGAGCAAGCCAAAAGTCGAGCCACTCAATGAATCCCTTGAAATGCTGCTCCTTGGCCCACAGCTCGTAAGGGTCCGTCAGACGCGTTCGTGACTGGTTAAGTCTGTTAGCCTACCTCTTGTTACAGCAATCAATGATAATGTTGAACTTACCGCAAAGCCGTGACCGACGTGTGAGAAGACTTGCATGTTGAACCGTTGCTGCTTCTCTGTGCATATCTCGATCACTCTTGTGCGAGCCTCATTTGAGAAGAGCTTGTCAGTGGCCGGAACAGAGAAAGCAACGGGAGCTGTTTGCCGTGCATTAATTAGCCATCAGAATTCTCACAAACCATCATCTTCATCTCGAAATGATCGCATCTTACCCTTTGACTTCTGCACATGACTCTCGTTCACAAAAGATGGGTGGGCAATGGCTCCGGCAGAGCAAATGCCGCCATCAGACAATTGCTGTAACACAATTCGTGCGCCCCAGCTACGCCGAAATGAATCAGCACGCATTCATTCAACAACAGGTCAGCAGACTCACCAGTATCCTATGCAGCCAAACTTGACCTTGCCGTCATTGCCGTACTTGGCCTTGATGTTCTTTACCCACTCGCGGGCAATCTCCTCTGAGGGAAGAAGGTGTTTGGCGGACCAAGCCGCCAGGTCAAAGTTTGGGTCGTTCAGCGGTGAAGCGCTATACTTTGTCACCGCATCCTATATTTCAAAGCATATGTATCAATAGATTGCCCTTTGATAGAACACTGTGAAGTCCACGTACTCCGAGAAAGTAGTCGACACCGAGTGTAAGGTATCCACAAGCAGCGTAGGCATCCATCATCAACTTGCTGTTGATATGTAGCCCGAAGGCATCCGGGAAGAATAACAACACATTCCCGTTGGTGAATTTGGGGTCGGGTTTGGCGACGTATGTATCGACTCCTTCAATCTGGATGATGCTTCCCGTGGGCTCACCCCTGTGAAAGTCACCTTTGAGACAGCACAAGTCAGCTGGCTTGGCCAGCACGGGGTCATTGATGTCTGCCATAATGGGTGCTATTGCTGAGTCGACTCTAGAATTGATCCGGCGTATATTCGAGTTAAGATGTATGACAAGTAGCCTCGGAGCTCCAACTCATAATGCTGGCAGATAAGCTGAGCTCATGTCGGTCTCGGCGGGTATATCGGCTTCTATCCGGGAGCGGAGCCGATGAAGGGCCGGACGCCAATTCATGGACCGACATTTGCGGCTACGATTTGGAGCCGGAGATAATCAGCAACTAAGCCTATGTTCCTCGGGGAGATGGGAGAGCATTATAAGTAATTCTATGTAAATGGGTCATTCATTCGTTCAATATCAGACACCAGCATACCTCTCACATTTCTCACGGTCAGGTTCATTGCGGACACTTGTCGTTCTACTCTAGTTGGCTATTGGGCTCTCAAATAAGTACTGTCTGAGTGCAAGATGCCACGATCGTGGACTGATATTGTCGCTGAGAAGCGCGCAATACGCGATGAGAAACTCACAAAGTGCTACGGTGAAAATGTACCCTCTGATCCTCGCATCATCGCTGCCAAAGACATCCAAGCCTTGACAAAGCTACTAGAAGCCCGGAACGTTACAGCCGAGGCCGTTGTCCTTGCTCACATAGCCAAGTAAGAGCTCCATCGCAAGAAGGACACAGCAAATGTCTTTGCTTAACTAACCCTTGTGCTAGAGCCAAAGAAGCCCATCAGAGAGTACGCCTCATGTCATGAAAGAGCTTGCCGAGAGATATGCTAATAAAGTGGTAGACAAACTGTCTAACAGAAATATGCTTCGATGAGGCCCTGGAGCATGCCAGGGAGCTCGATGCGTTTCAACAGGAACATGGGCGGCTGAAAGGTCCCCTCCATGGTGTCCCGGTTTCACTCAAAGACCAATTTAATCTCAAGGGCCTCGATTCAACACTAGGCTATGTTGGCCGCGCTTTCCATCCCGCTGCCTCGGATTGTGTCTTGGTCAAGGTGCTTAAACAGCTTGGCGCTGTCATTTTGGCCAAAACAAATCTGCCGCAGTGTATTCTGGTAAGTAGAAACATCGCGAGTTTAGCCTCAACTAAACAAACTAACTGTAAGCAGTGGGGAGAAACAGATAATCCACTTTGGGGCCTGACCACACACCCAATGAACCCCGAGTATACCCCAGGTGGCTCCTCTGGAGGCGAGGGTACTCTCCTGGCGCTCAATGGCTCAATGCTAGGTTGGGGAACAGATATTGGCGGTTCTATCCGCGTTCCGTCTCACATGAACGGTTTATGGGGCTTTAAACCAAGCGTAGGCAATTCTTGTCTCAGACCAGCAACTACTTGTACAGAAATTGCTAACAGAACCAGAGTGGAAGGTTTTCCTACGAAGCCGTGGCGGTCTCCCAGGATGGACAACAACAGATACCCTCGGTCGTTGGCCCTATGGCAAGAACCCTAAGCACTATTACATTGGCTTCGAAAGCCATGATAGAAGCTGAGTGTTGGAGACTTGATCCTCAGCTGCCTCCTATGCCATGGAGAAAAGACGTCTTCCAGGAATATCTGCAAAAGCCGTTAGTTATTGGAATTATGGTAGATGACGGAACGGTAAAGGTTCATCCGCCAATCGAAAGGGTGTTTAAAGAATTCTGCAAGAAGTTGGAGGCAGCTGGGCACGAGCTCGTACCCTGGGATACATCTCTCAACGCTGACTGCATCAAAATCATGGTAAGAGCAACTCCCCTTGATGGCCATACTCCTATGCACGTACTAATACCTATAGGATGAGCATTACATAGCTGATGGAGGCGAGGATATTCGACGCGATATGGCTGCAGGGGGCGAGCCATATATGCCCCATGTCCAAAACTTGGTGGATCGTGGCTCTGCGATATCAGTCTACGAATATTGGCAACTAAACAAGAGGAAGAAGGCTACACAAGCAGCCTATAACACGATGTGGAACGCGACGAAGTCGTCGTCTGGCAAGCCCGTTGACGTTCTCCTTGTGCCTACTATGCCGCACACTGCAATTCCGCACCGCACACTCCGGTATCCCGGCTACACGAAGCTGTTTAACATGCTCGACTACAGTGCGCTATCTTTCCCAGCAGGTACGGCTTTGAAGGCTCTAGATTCTGTCTGTACTGGGGAATATGAGCCTCGAAATGCTGCTGATGCTTGGAACTGGAGCTTGTACGACATTGAGAAAATGGACGGTTATAGTGTTGGTCTACAGATTGTGGGTCGGCGGATGGAGGAAGAAAAGGTTTTGGGGGCTGCTCATCAGGTCCAACAGCTGTTGTAGATATATTCTTATAAATATATGCTTAGTACTCTCGATCTATTAAGCTCTATAATTCCAAACTCAGAAGTGCCTTCTGCTCGTCACGATCCTTAAGCAGGGTATCCGACACTGTGCTCCTACTCATGGAGAAGAGGCGGGGAGCATCCGGGTTCGCTCGGGTACTCAAGGACCCTCATACCCACTCAGCTTACCTTATCGTGGCCCAAAGGAACTAGCTCATGGACGATTTTCGCTTTCTTGAGGTAAGACTTTATGCGCTGCGCAACAATAATTCCACGAGTAAAAGCAGAGACAGATCCACCTCGAGGAACCTGTTCTTTCCCCGTTGGACGTTTGACCTGTCTCCCAATGGTTCGGGTCAAGCTCAACTATAACTCGGACAACCGGGCCCATGCTGTCCAGTCATTCCCCGGCGAGACGAGCATACCATGTCTACTCAAAAGGGAAACGTCGTATCCACGCAGGCACGACACTTTCCTCGAATCGGCTGTAGGAATAGCATTTCTGATTCCCATATTCTGTCTTGTTTGACTCTTGTGCAAAAGCTTGTTGGAAGGGAAAAGCACAATCGCTAGTCTATCTAGGTTGCGAGCTCAATGGCTGGCGGATGCCTGTGGCCATCAAAGCCCATCATCTGTCCACTCAGTTACAACCAGAATATGTGACAACAAGGATACGACACGCGATGAGATCAGCATTGAAGCCGGTC
The DNA here is from genome assembly GCF_000149555.1 of Fusarium verticillioides 7600. Taxonomy (NCBI): domain Eukaryota; kingdom Fungi; phylum Ascomycota; class Sordariomycetes; order Hypocreales; family Nectriaceae; genus Fusarium; species Fusarium verticillioides. The sequence goes on from NC_031684.1 coordinate 2,255,924, forward strand.
CTGCAAGCACCGCTGGCGATCTTCTAGAGAAGACATGCGATAAATCGGCCTCTAATACCAACCAGCTCCGCGTCAGTCCATCACGAGAGTCTATCAGGGCCAAGAGTAGCGAGTTTACAAAATCACTCAAGCACTACCTAATCGAGCCTCTGAGCGTCCTTATGCTTTTACGCTTGCCGCCAGTCTTTCTCACAGTATTAATCGCCATTGCATCTTGTTCCGTCTACATCCTCAACATTGCCATCGAATCCGGTTTTGCTGACTCCCCGTACAACTTCAACCAAACAACTGTAGGATTGGCATATATGAGCACCGGGATAGGGTACATTCTTTCGTCCATGGCCGGTGGCCGCTGGATGGATTCCATCATGGCAAGGGAGGCTCGCAAGGTTGTCAGATCTGATTCGCACGGTAAACTTATTTCCTTACCAGAAGACCACATGAAGGAGAATGCTTGGGTAGCCAATACCTTGTATCCTCTCTCATCACTATGGTTTGGATGGACAATGTACTACGGGGTGCAGTTCATGGTACCTATCAGCGCGCTTTTCGTCTTCGGTTTCACCTTGATGCTTCACTTCGTAAGTCCAGTCCAGAGACTCTATTCCTCAGTAACGCCCGCAATAAGCCGCCATTGTAGGCTTTATAAATGTTGAAACTAATTTCTTTCACCTAGACTCTCGGTACAACAATGCTCACGGAGTTTGTGCGTAAACGTAGCTCTGCCGGCGTCACTGTCAACAACTTCGTTCGAAACATCTTGAGCTGCGTCGGCACTATAGTTGCCGCCCCATGGATGAAGGGTGTAGGCTTGCGCTACATGATGACAAAATTATGTATTATTTGCTTACTGTTGGGCTCCTTGGGGATTTGGCTCATTACTAGGAATGCGCAAAGATGGAGAGGGACACTGGATAAGGCCCTAAAGGAGATGGATTGAGGTAGGAAGAAAATTAATAGATGTAATTCTGTAATGCAATCGACACTTATAAGTGTATACTTTGTGGTCATAGATGTTTCTGTTATGTGGACCTTGAAATTGTGTTAGGTGCTCTAGAGTTATTTTGTTGCTCTATCCTGCCGACAGTCGTCTACTACTTGACCAGATTCACATCCTTGAGATATTCTCTAAGCCCAGTCATCTGAATCCCCCTCGCCATATTCACTGTCCCCTCCCTATCCCAAGCTACGCCCTTACCAACAGCAAAAGTAGCCTTGTATTCCGCCACAGGCCGACCCTCTGCAAGCTGCTTCTTCAGCGTCTCCATATCCCAAAGCTCTCTTCTGAAAGTACCTTCTCCGAACCGCTCGTCTACCAGATCCGCGATCTCCTTGTATGATAGCGTATCGCCGGCAATATGGACGACCTCGTTTGCGATTCCTCGTGGGTCGAAAACTATATCTGCCGTTACTCTGCCGATATCTCGTGGTACAGTGACGGTGATCTTGGTGTCCCAGGTTCCCAGCCCGCGAGTGACTTTCTGCTCGAGATTAATGACCCCAAAGTCCGTTAGGAACAGGAAACTCATGAATAGTCCTGTCGACACGATGGTCCACTCGGTCTTGTTCTGCGCCCTGAGCTTCTTCCGGATGTTGATCTGCTCGTCAAACCGGTCCTGATCGCTGCCCGTTCCAATGGCGTCGTAGTCCATCCCAAACTGCCACGGGAAGTATCGCTTTACGCCTGCCTCAAACACGGCATCTGCTAGCTTAGTTTGCGTACCAAATGGGCGGCCCATGCCGTTGCAGGAGATGATGGTGTCGTAGTTGCGGAAGATGGCAGCAAGCTCAGAAGTAGAAGACTCGACGTCACCGGGCTGCGGTGTGATACCGAGACCTTGAAGGTGCTCGATCTGCTTTTTCTTTTCTGGAGCTGTTGAATTGATGGACGACGGACGCAATAAGACCGACAGCTTGGCGTTGGCCCTCGAAGGATGCTTTGCCAATGCCTCTAGAATGGCAGTACCTAGCTCGCCAGCTCCCAGCACAAGAATGTTATCACTCATTGTGATGCGGTTGTTTTTCTCAACAAGATTGAATTGACAAGAACTTGATTTGGTTAAGAGGGAGAGGTCATACACCAAGTCGTTTAAGATCTTCTATACAAGCAATGGATTGGAAATACAACCTCATACTCTAGAGAAAACAAATAATCGGACTCTCGGACTTAGTGGTTATTAGTCTCCACTCATATATTTATTTTGTGGAGGAGCGCGTCACTATTTTCGCGGTTTCGGGGAACAGTCGGCAAGGTTCAGGATAATAAAAGCTAGCATATGAAAGCTCTACCACGCCTCGACTTACTGTAGTATCTCTAAAGCATATTGCTTTTAAGTTTTTAAAATACAAGCGATAAATTAATTTAAGATTAATAATTAACTATTATTTATAAATAAACTCTTTTCTTTTTAATAAATAAAGTTACTTGCCCTTAGTCTAGTTAGCTATATTAAAAATATATTATATTAATATTAACTAACTTTTATATATATATAGCTATTATAGAAAATAATATATAAAAAAAGAATACTTATAAACTATTAAGTAAAAGCCTATTTTATAAATTAAATAACTTATTTTTTTTTAATTATTATTAGCTTTATTTAAGGCTATTAAGCTTTTAACTTTAAGAATAAAGGCTTAAATAGTAAAGCCCTTATAGTAAGCTAGAATTATAAGAGTTAATATTAATTAAAGTTTATTTACCTTAAGTAGCGCAATTACTGCCTTAATTAAGTAATATAAGTATTGCCTCTTAGTAGCTATATTAACTTTTTTCTTTTACTTTAGCTAAAAGATCTTTAATTAACTTTTATAATATATTAGGCTTAATATATCTATTATAAAGTATATCCCTTAACTTATTAATTATAGTTATTAATATTTATTATAGCTATTATTATAATACCTGCTATTTATAATAGCCTATAGGCTAATTAAGCTTACTATATAACTAATTTAAATCTTATTAATATAATTAAATTAGTCTTAAGTTAGGTTAATAGTTATAAATAGTAAAAGCTATATATAATAGCTATAGTTATTATAAAAAGTTTCTTATTAAAAAACTAATCTAGTTTAATTAAAATAGCTATTTTTAACTATATTTTAATTTAGTTTATTAATCCTTTATATAAATCTAAGTCTCCTAGATTATATAATAATACTAAACTAACTAAAAGAAAAGCTATTATAGCTAAAAGACTTAAAAAAAGCTATAAAGTAAAGCAGGACCTTTATAACTAATTAAGCTACTTTCTATACTGCCTTTAAAGGCCTAAAGTTAGCTAGGTATAAAGAGTAGCTTATAAATATAATTATTAAAGCTATTTATATAGTTTATATCCTTTTAATTATATAGAATTAAAGTATATTTATAAATAAAGTTAAGTAAAGACAGGGTAATAGCAGGGTTTAAAGGTTTAAAGGAATAAGATTAACTTTTAAGTAAGTTAATTAACAGAAGTTAAATTAACCTGAAGTTAATAATAACTAGCTCTATTAATTAAATATATATGCCTAGGCATATAACTAACTGCTTTTATATTTAAATTATAGATAAAGTAAAATTAATAAGAAAACAGTAGTTAAACTAGGAAAATAACTTATTATAAGCTACTAGTTTTAGAAAGATATTTATTTAAATATATATATATATATATATATATTTTATCTAGAGAGCTATATGCCTTAAAAGATTTCTTTTTATAATATAAAATATATTAAGCTAAAAAAATTTAAATATATTTATATATTAAATATAAAATACTATTAATAAAAAGAAAAATTAGTTATTTATAATATAAAATTAAGCTTTTTTATTAAAATATAGTTTTTATAAATATATTAATAAACTATATATAATATAGTTAATAAGTAAATGCTTTAAATAAGTAAGTACTTTAAAAATCCCTTAACTTTATATTTAACTATTTAATTAATTCTTTTTTAACTATATAGTATATTATAGTTTTTAAAAAAAGCTAAAATCCTTTTTACCTTTTAAGCCTTTTAAAATAACTTAAAATTAAATCTTTAGTATATTATAAATATTTATAAAGCTAACTACTTTACTTTATATTATTACTAAAATAGTATTTAATCTTAATATAATTTTATTTTAAATTTATAAAAACTATTAAATTTAAAGAAATAAATAATAGTTTAATTTATTTTTAATTTAGATTTATAAAGATTTCCTTTATAATTATATTTTATAAAGAAAATAGCTAATTCTTTATTAACTAACTATAATATATTACCTATTAATAAGTACTAGGCTTATAACTTTATAAAATAATAACTAAAGCTAAAGATATATTTATTTTAAAAATATAACTATTAAAAAGCTAAATATAAAGATTTAACTATTATTTATAAATAGTTTAAGCTTATATAAAATATAATTATAAAGTATAATATTTATTTAAATAATATTTAGAACTTTAATAAAATAGGGTTTATAATAGGCTTTATAATAGCTAAAATAGCTATTATAGGCTTAAAAAGGTAAAAAAGATTAAACTTAATATAGCTTAAAAACTAAAAATAGATTATAGTAATTATAATAATTAATATAAAGAGTTAATTAATTTTACTATTTATTATTAATTTAAGCTAATATTACTTTATTAATTAATATTAAAAATATAACTTTTATTTAATTAAATTATTATAATAAGCTAAAATAAGTAAATAAATAATATATTAAGTCTTAAGTAGCTAAAATACTTTAATTAATCTATAATTAACTAATTAGCTAATTTTTATTATTTTTTAATTTTTAACAATTATAAAAATTACTATTTTATTAAGTTTAAGAGATATTATTAAAATTATAAAATTATTATATTTTATATATTTATTTATATATTTTACTTATTTTAGCTTTTTAATATTAAATACTTTATAGTATTAAAAAAGGCTTATAGTTAAAAAATAAATTATTTAATTAAATACTTTATTTTTTATTTTTTTTAGTTACTATTAGCCTTATTTAGGGCTATCTAGCTTTTAACTTTTTATATAATAGCTTAAATAATAAGGCCCCTATAGTAAGCTAGAATTATAGGAGTTAATATCAGTTAAGGTTTATCTGCCTTAAGTGGCGTAATTGCTGCCTTAACTAAGCAGTATAAGTACTGCCTGCAGGTCCCTCGGCAGCTGTGTTGACCTTCTTCCTTCACCCTAGTCAAAAGACTAAGACAATACCGGGCCTGGTGCACCCATCACACTGTTAGTTACAGTTGCTGACATCTATCATAGCCACTGTCGCGACGCTTCGCAACAGCCTGCAGGGTAATCAGGCCTATCGTACAACCAATCATGACCTTATTGATGTAATTGAATCAGTCCTAGGTCAGGCTAACGGTTATAAATGCCAGAAGCTGCATATAATAGCTGCAGCTATTATAAAGAACTTCTTATTAAGGAACCAGTCTAGCCTAATTAAGATAGCTATTTTTAACTATACCCTGATTTAGTTAATCCTTTATATAGATCTAGGTCTCCTAGGTTATATAATAAGGCTAGACTAGCTAAAGGAAGAGCTATTAAAGCTAGGGGACCTGGAAAAAGCTATAAGGTAAGGCAGGACCTTTATAGCTAACCAGGCTACCTTCCTTACTGCCTTTAGAGGCCTGAACTTAGCTAGGCACAAAGAGTGGCTTATAAATATAATCATTAAGGCTAATTATATAGTCTATATCCTCCTGATTGTATGAAGTTGAGAGTAAAGGCAGGGTAATGGCGGGGTTTAAAGGTTTAAAGGAATGAGGTTTACTTTTAGGTAGGTTAGTTAGCGGAAGTTAAATTTACCTGAAGTCGATGATGACTCTATTAATTGAATATATATGCCTAGGTATATGACTAACTGCCCTTATATCTGAACTATAGATAAAGTAAAATTAATAATAAAACAGTAGTTAAACTAGGGAAAATTATATTATAATTAAATATTATTTTAATAGTAATATAAGTGCTTTTTATTAATTTTATAATTCTTTATAATATATTAAATATTAAGTTTAAAGTTATTTTAAAAGGCCTAAAGTATAAAAAGGGTTTTAGCTTTATTAAAAGTTAAG